>NC_091749.1:41997329-42062329 GCF_043380555.1 Nothobranchius furzeri
GCCCATCAGTGACGCGACTTCATCAACAACAAGTTAAGCATTAACAATGTATCTATAACTCCAACGTGCGAGCGAAAACACTCTTTAGACAGGCGAAGTCAACAAGGGTGACAGCGTGACTTCCACTGCCTCTTCGTTTGCTTTTGGTTTCCAATAAGGAGCTGCAGCAGAGCCTCTCTGACTGGATTTACAAGGCTTAAGGAGAATAATAGAGTGGGTCATTGGGCTATAGTAAACGGGGTTTTAATAGCTTGCTGTGTTAAACAGGCCTGAGAGGCCCGCGGACTTAGAAGGGAAGCAGAGGAGGTGGGCTGTGCCAGCTGGTGCCACGGAGTTGGAGGAAAGAACTTTTTCAATGTCAGCTAACTCAGCACATAAAAGCTATGAGAACAGCTCACCAGGATATGCAAGCCTTCAGGAATTAAATGGGTCAGAAGCTTGAAGGGGTGTAATTTTTTTTTTTGTTTTCTCACTTTGGACATGCAAATGTATTTTTGACTCCCATCACAGCTCTGGTGACTCAGACATGCCGCCCCTGCACAATCTCAGTCTGTTGTAACGCATGTGTGTGTTTGTTTCAAAATAAGACACGAAGATCAAGCTTAAGAAAGATATCATTTCCACAGAGTGGGACAAGCAACAGAGATGTGTAATAATGTTCATAATTCACAATGTGGAAAATCTGACTCAGTGCCGGTTTCCAAAGGGCAGGGTGGTGACAAAAGAGGCCATTCACCATGCTAATACCAGCTGTACAGGAGCAAGCAGACCTTTAAAGTTAATTACTAACTGTTTGAGTACCTTGAGGACTTTTATTTGTGTGAAGTGGGGTCATCGTCTGTAAAGTTCACATTCTTTTATTGAAGTAAATCATTGAAAGTTTTTGGCTGAATCTGAACGTTACAGCTGCTTCACAAGGGTGAAAGGGCAGGACGGATTCCAGTGGTATGCTAAAGCCCAAGCTGCAAACATTATGGTAAACAGTTCAGCTTTTGTGGACTTTTTAAGGCTGTGTGTGTTTTATGCAGGTGTTGGTGCATCTGCTTGAATCTTGTTTTGTTTTGTTTTCTGTGAAAAGTACAGATGACAAAACCCACCATCTGTCCATTATCAGTTTTACCTCAAAACAGTATCATTAAGGCAATTTTTGCAATTAAATTACAGGTACAAAATGTCATTACTGTACGTAATTAAACAATCAGCATGCACCAAAAACACAGGAAATGCAAAAATAGAAAAAAATAGATACATTTTAACAGGTTTTGCTAAATCTTAGGAAGTAAAAAGGTTTATTTCTTTGTCTAAAACATCCTAGTTCATAAACAAGCTGAGAAACTTCTTTTTAAAGCTCCGTATTTTATGTACTTGGGTCATCTGCCCAATCAAACACCGGCTTCAGGCACAGTTAAACATGTCGTGTTGCTCATTTCAGCCTTACTGAAATCTGAAGACTCTGTAAAGTTTTTCCAAAAATGATTTGTTTTCAGAAACACATCATTCAAAAAGACGGAGCCCACTCATGTTTGCATGCATCCAAACACCAACAACGCTCCTGCAAAAGCAACTGTTGTAACCCTATGTTCAACTATAGGCTGATGCCAAACAAGAGGAAAATACAGCAGACGTTATTTTGTTAGGCTGTCGTGTGCTGCCACATCTGCTTCAGTACATATAAGAATTTATGTTAGTGGAGGGATTAATGGACCTGTTCTCAGAGATGCATCCTTATTTAGTGTTTTAATGATGACAGGGCGAAGAGAAACTGTGCACGTTAATCCAGAAATCAGGCTTGAAATCCGATGTTTTTCATAAAATCATTCAGTGGCTTCTCATGCTGTGGATTTAACATCCAGGAAGAGTTAATTCCCACCAGTCTAGTTGTGTAAATAAAATCACAAAGATCACCTATCTAAGAAAATGCTAACAATAGCATGATGGTACCACATAAAGTGTCAACACTTTCAAGACAAAGGATCTGCAGAGAAATTGGTTTGTTAATTTATTTCAAGTACTTTTTTTGTATGTCCGGTCCACACTAAAATGTTTTGGTGTGAAAAAAAATTGAAAGACTGATTTCAATAAATTGAACAGAAGAAAGCGACTAGACCCCAAAGACGGGTTGAGTGTGTTCGCCGTCGCTGGAACCAATGCATGAAAAATACTTTATGTAAATTTTAAAAGAACTGTTGGGTAATATGCAGCTGTAACGGCTAATGGATGTTAATGGCCTGTCACACAATAAGAAGCAGTGTTTGAATTTATGAAAGTGTTTATCGAGGGAAGATCTCTACTGTTGCAGAAAAAAAGAACTCCAGGGAAAGGCACTTAGAGTTCTCACTGAATCAGGAGGAACACGAGAACAGATTGCCTTTGGCTGCTACAACCTTATTTGATGCTCCATCTCTCATCTCAGCCTTTGCTCCTCTCTGTCTCTTGGTTTAAATGGCCCTATCCCTGAAGAGCTCAGCTAGAGAGACAAGGCTAGAGGAGGAAGACGCATCAGACGTTTGATTGATTAATGTGCCACGGACATGATGGCCTGACACAAGAAACAGGATGAAGAATTAGAGAGATTAAAAACACGACAGTGGCTTGACCTGAACCCTCTGGTTCATCTGTAGTTTTCATCTACAGTAATGGACAGCAGGAAGTTTGTAGCTGCTGGAGCAGGGTAGAGCTATCAGCACAGCCTACTGGACTGGCCTGACCTTTGACCTCTCCTCTGGTGAGCCGGTCCTCTGATCTAGCTGAAAGCTGTCATTCTCTGCTTCCCTCCTCTGGAAAACTGCTGTTATGTGGATGTTGGTTTAGACCAAAACTCCTGAACCCTTCTAATTATCGCCTGTTACCAAAAGCTGAAAGGATGGTGATAAAGTATTTCCTGGTGTGTGTGTGTGTGTGTGTGTGTGTGTGTGTGTGTGTGTGTGTGTGTGTGTGTGTGACAGAGAAAGAGAGAGAGAGAGAGGGTTCAGTTAACAGTTTTTTCTCATCAAACACTCAAAAAATGTGTACTGTGCAACATTTTTGCAGTCAACCTAATTCATGTTAATCATCAAAAAAGATTACAGATACCGAGTTAGACTTTGCTGTTCTTGTTCTCCTACTCTGGTTGCCAGCAGATTGTGTGATATCTGATTTCTCATGAGGTCACACACATTAAAGACCAAGTTCACTGCTTTTTTAAATATCTTTTCAGCTGTCTCTAGTATAAATGAATGTCTTGTTAGTGCGTTGCAACA
Source organism: Nothobranchius furzeri (assembly GCF_043380555.1). Lineage (NCBI taxonomy): Eukaryota > Metazoa > Chordata > Actinopteri > Cyprinodontiformes > Nothobranchiidae > Nothobranchius > Nothobranchius furzeri. The sequence goes on from NC_091749.1 coordinate 42,000,569, forward strand.
TTCATGTTTTATCTCCACAAATAACATAAGAAGTTCTGCCATGTTGTTGAGTTGCTAAAGCACACAGTGTGTAGGGCTTATGAAAAATAAAAACAGATGATATTAATAATAGCATTAGCTACTGAACAACATGCACACAAACAACACTTAAGTAATACTTTAAATGGCATTAATTCACACACAGAATCCCGTCTGTATAATCCAAGCTGGCGTGCTTTTCTCCGCTCTGGTGGTGAGATGGGCGGAGCGGTGAGCTCCACCTGCTGTAGATGGGAGCTTCAGTCCCGAATGTTTTTCCTTTGCTTTCACTCATCAGCCACAGATCGCTCGCTACTCTCGCTCACAGCAAGCTGGGCTTCCTACCGTGGTGACTCACTCACATGTTCCCTCTCCTACATTAGTGTGTGACACAGTGAATTAAAACATTAGGAATCCTAATGTTTTAATTCACCACTTCACCTGTGTGTGAGACAACCCTCCTCTATAACCAGGTTACTTTTAATTCCAAGATTAAAAGTCAGAATTCTGAGAAAAAAGTAAGAATTCTCTTTCTTTTCTTTATTTTTTCTTGTCAGTGGCTCTAATCATCTTCCGTACGGGGTTGAAATAAATAAATAAAATGTAGTGCACACAAAGTCTCAATATTAATACCCCCCCCCCCCCCGCACGCTCAAAACAGCCAGCGAATTGTGCGCTGCGCTCCCAACCCCATGACCCCGTCTCACTCTTTGAAATGTTCAAAAGTTGGCAGCCCTGTAGTAGCCAAGCCCAAGCCGCACTGTGCTCCCTCTTGGATGCTATATAAAACAGCCTTCCCCATCATGAGCTTAGCTGGGTGAGTCCATAAATGCTAATTTGACAGTGTGACGTAGGATTGACTGAATTTGCTTTTCTATGACAGGTTTCTTGTCTATTTTCTATCGGTGACTAATGCAGAAAAAAGGGGTAGCAGGCTATTTTCATGTTTAGCCTGCTTGTCATATTTCAATAATACGTACAAATAGTTTTTCAGTAAGCCTGGTCTTTAAGCTCAGATCGAAACAATCTATATCAATAAGCCCATAATAATAATAATAAAAATAATTCATGTACTCATTGGCTGGATGATCTATAACTCTAACATGAAATGTGGTGGTTATCATACTTGTTTCCAAAGAAAACTAAAGGCTGTTTTCTCAGTTCTTTCTTTCTTTCTTGACTGGAGACACTGCTGGACTGCCAGCCTCCCTTAAGCAGATCTAAAGTGTCGGACATTCAGAGATTATGCAAAAAATACCATTAGATTGACTTGTAAATGCAGCTGAGCAAAGAACCAAACCACTGAATTCACTCAGAAATCATCTGATTCATAAAAGAGCACCACTCTATTTATGGAAAGCTGGGTAGAAAAGCATTTTAGTGTTTGCCAGAGGGAGCCATAATGACAGATTCAGAAACCAAGTTCTAATAACATAATATATGTTGAATATCTTTTTTTATTTGACCACTGACTCCAAACACTTTCCATCTGAAAGAAACCAGCTTTAAAAGAAAGAGATGGAGCAAAAGAAAGAAGGAGGTGATGGAGTGAACAGGAAATATGTACATTTTCATTTCACACCTTTCAGTCAAGATTAATCGAAGTGCGCTGGTGAACTTGGGATGGGAAGGTAAGAAAAAGATGAAAGGTTTGAAAGTCTTTCAGAGAAAGTAAAAATAAAAAGCCTAATGTGATATAACTGCCATTCTACACATCTGAACAAGTAGAGCGTGGTGATGTTGGAGGGGAGGAACGAAGTGCTTAAGACGAAGAGGAGTAATCACAGGCCCACTTTTGGTTTGTCCAGCTCCTGTCACAAGCCCTTTGCATCATACACAGACTCACAACACCAAACACGCTGTCAATCCCTTTCCATCTGGATGAACAAGTGACTATAATGTCTCTCATGCCTCTTTTTCCTCCTCTTTCTCTGTGTTTGTTTCTCACCACATCTAAACCCGGCCCTGGGTGAGTCGATCCTCTCACAGACCCTCGGCCAAGTCTCAGGGTGACTAGGCGTCATCGTACAAAGACACACACGTGCGTGCGCGCGCACACACACACACACACACACACGCATGCACACACGCACGCACACACACACACACACACACACACACACACACACACACACACACACACACACACACACACACACACACACACACACACACACACACACACACACACACACACACACACACACAGTAAGGTTTGTATGTCATTCAGTCCTTGGCAGTTTCCCCAGAACTTTGGCCTCTTGGTTTGTTTACTAGTTTACCCACTCTAACTGGGTTCATGTAAAAAAAAGGAGTGAGAATCTTTAAATAACTTGTAGAGAAGCTCAAATTTCCCACCTGGAGCTGCTCTGACTGGGATAGCTTAGTTCTTCCCATGAAAATGTCCACATGTTCACAAAATGTGCCCCATAATCTGTGTTGCTTGTGATCTGGCTGTTGTAAAACTCCCCCAGAGAAGTCTGCATGTTATTTAAAGTCAACATAGGTATACAAATGCCCACAGACAGTTCACATTTCACTAACTCTTTTATGTATTTATTTGTTTCACTGGAGACAGATAAAATAAACCCCTAATGAGAAAATAGCAGTGTTACAAATGTTAGGGAGGCAAAGGTCAACCAGGAAAGGGGGCGGGGCTTTGGCTCTCCATACCTAAATTAAAAGGTTGCTCTTGATGTGATTAGAGTCATAAAACTGGATCTACTGTGAGCTTTGGCCTTCAAGGTCCTCGCTCTGCATGACACGAGTGCTTCTGCTCTCTTGGCTGTGGTCCACACACACTCGTATAAACACACAAACACACACGTTAGTACGGCTCGCTTCTGACTGTTAGTAACTAAACTCCTTTGTTTGACCTTTTGCACCTAAACGTATTAATTCCAACAGCTCACCTACCTCCTAGCTGTTAAGGACAACAGAGTCATTCACATTTTCCCTTTTTATTAAAAACATATTCCAACCTACAACCTTAAATTCTATTCTATTCTATTCTATTCTATTCTATTCTATTCTATTCTATTCTATTCTATTCTATTCTATTCTATTCATTTCAATTCAGTTCAATTCAATTCAATTCAATTCAATTCAATTCAAAAATACTTTATTAATTCCAGAGGGAAATTGATTGCTGTAGTAGCTCAGGATAATAATAATAATAATCAAGTTGTCAAAGAGTTATTGTATATTATAATGGCTATTGGCAGGAAGGATCTCCAGTAGCGGTCAGTGTTGCAGCGAAACTGAAGAAGCCTCTGACTGAAGACACTCTTCCGTTGTCTGACAGTCTTGTGAAGAGAATGCTCAGGGTTGTCCATAATTTTCTTGATTCTCTGGAGAATCCTTCTTTGCATTATCTCCTCCAGTGGTTCCACAGTTGTCCCCAGAACAGAACCAGCCTTTTTATTAGGCTGTTGAGCCTTTTCAGGTCCCTGCTTCTGATGCTACTACCCCAACAGACGATGGCTGAAGAGATTACACTCTCAACAACAGACTTGTAGAAGATCTGCGGCATCTTGCTACAGACATTGAAGGACCTAAGCGCCCTCAAGAAGTGCAGTCTGCTGTGTCCCTTCTTGTAAACAGCTTGGCTGTTCTTTCTCTAGTCCAGTCTGTTGTCCAGGTGAACTCTAAGGTATTTAAATTCCTCAACCACCTCCACTTCTTCTCCCATGATGGAAACAGTGTTTGACTCCACCCTGTTTCTTCTGAAGTCTAAAATCATCTCCTTTGTTTTGTTCACGTTCAAGTTCAGATGATTGTTTCCACACCATGCCACAAAGCGCTCCACCAGCTCTCTACACTCAGCTTCCTGTCCTTGTCTGATACACCCGACGACTGCAGAGTCATCATAGTATTTCTGTAGATGACAGGTCTCTGATTTGTACTTGAAGTCTGAGGTGTACAGGGTGAAAAGAAATGGTGAGAGTACAGTCCCCTGTGGTGCTCCAATGTTACTGATCGCCTGGTTTGATGTGCAGTTCTTCAGCCTTACAAACTGTGGTCTGTTTGTCAGGTAGTCTTTAATCTAGGCGATAGCTGAGACCCCCACCTGTGTCTTCTGGAGTTTCTTGCAAAGTACATCAGGCTGGATTGTGTTAAATGCACTGGAGAAATCAAAGAACATGACCCTGACAGTGCTGCCTGCTTTGTCCAGGTGACAGTGGGTTGGTTGCAGCAGCTGGATGATGAAATCTTCAACTCCAACTCCATGGCGATAAGAAAACTGCAGCGGGTCCTGATGTGTTCTAATTTGCTTATTCAGGTGGACCAACAGACCTTCATGATGTGGGATGTCAGGGCAACTGGTCTGTAGTCGTCATTGACTGATGGGCGAGTTTTCTTTGGAACTGGAACAAGGCAGGGTGTCTTCCACAGGACTAGAACCTTGTCCTGGGCCAGGCTGAGGTTGAAGAGGTGCTGCAGAATCCCACAGAGCTGCTCTGCACAGGCCTTCAGTACTCTGGGGCTGACACCATCTGGACCTGCAGCCTTGTTCCTGTTCAGTCTCTCCAGCTGCCTCTTCACCTGACTTCTAGAGACAGATAGGTGGGAGGGGGAGGTAAATGGGGCAGCAACATCTCCTGACTTGGTTGAAGACAGATTTATAGAACCAGAAGAGTCCATGCGTGCGTTAGAGGACAAAAGAGCTGGCGTGTGACAGGAAAATGTTGGATCAGAGGAGGATGGGATGTCTGAATGGCTGGGGACAGGCGAGGAGGATGCTGGGTTTGTTCCTGAACTGAACATATTGAAGAACTTGTTCAGTTCATTGGCTGTGTCCAGGCTGCCATCTGTGCAATCCTTCCTCTGCTTGAAGCCTGTGATCTTCTCCATCCCTGATCAGACATCTCTGATATTGTTCCTCTGTAGTTTGTTCTCCAGCTTCTTCCTGTATGCCTCCTTGCTGTCTCTGATCTTGATCTTCAGTTGCTTCTGTGTACTCCTCAATAATTCTCTGTCTCCCTCCTTGAAGGCTATTTTTTCTCATTTAGCAGATTCTTCAGTTCACTGGTGGTCCAGGGTTTGCTATTAGCGAAGCATCTCACTGTTCTGATGGGTATGATGTTGTCCACACAGAAGTTTATATAGTCAGTGACACATCCAGTCATAGCATTGATGTCCTCTTCATATCCTTGGCAGAGAGTCATCCAATCTGTGGTCTCAAAACAACCCTGCAGGGCTTCTTCAGCGTCCTGTGACCATTTTCTCACAGTTCTTCTTGTCACAGGTTGCCTCCGAACAAGTGGTTTGTATTCTGAGCAGAGAAAAACAAGATTGTGATCTAATTGTCCCAGAGGAGGTCATGTTTTGGACATGTATGCATTCTTTACATTTGCATAACTCAAATCTAATGACCTGTTTTCTCTGGTGGAGCAGCTGACAAACTGTTAAAATGTTGGAAGTGTAGCAGAGAGCGAGGCATGATTAAAATCACCAGATATAGCCACAAATGCATTGGGGGTGCTGGGTTTGTAGCTTAGCTACAATGGAACTGATGGCATCACATGCATTTTCAGCAATGGCTGAAGGTGGTATATAAATGGTTGCCAAGAAAACACTGGTGAACTCTCTTGGCAAACAATATGGGTGACAACTTACTGGCAAGAGTTCAACATCTGGGCTGCAGAGATGACATTTCACTGAAACATGACATGGATGGCACCATCTCTTGTTGACAAGCACTGCCACTCCACCTCCTTTTCTTTTCCCCCTCCTCTTCAGATCTCTGTCTGCTCGTACAGTCTGGAATCCTGGCAGGGAGACGCTGGAATCGGGGGATATGGTCCTGCAGCCACGTCTCAGTGAAACACATAACACTGCACTGCCGATACTCTGGCTGAGTCATTGAAAGGGCTTGGAGTTTATCCATCTTGTTGGCCAGTGATCTCACATTGCCCATTATGATCGATGGAAGAGATGGTTTGATTTTCCTCTTTCTCTGTCTCAGTTTTGCTCCTGTTCTTCATCCATGCTTCTTGCGTTTAGCTCATTTGGGAATTGTGGCTTCAGTTGAGGTATTATTCCAGCCTTTCCAATGTTAATCAGCCGCTCCCGATTGTAAACCAGTTTGTTGCCATAGTTACACATCATAACAAATGCTCAAAAAGTGAAAAAAGTGAAAAATAAATTGCTGTTAAACCCTCTAAGCTTCACAACACCAGAAGCAGAAAACTAAAAGGTCCAGAAAAATACAGTTTTTCTTAAGACGCTAGAAGAAAAAATGCCCTAAAAAGGCTAAACTTACATGTAGTTAACAGAGCTACTCCAACATGCAGCCACCCAGAGCAGCGCAAGAATTGGAATTGTGGTTCAAAGTGATATCCTGCTGAACTAACATGTGAAATTTAATGCTGAACACTGTTTCTCTACTTTTTCCCACCACAGTATGAAAATGCTATAATCAGCACTGCTCAGTGCTCACTTAATCTTTGCCAGAGTTGCGTGTGAAAAGCTGTGTGAACAACCTCCTACCTCCTCCTGGTTTGTGTGGACTTTTGCTGCAACTGTAAGGGACATTTTTAGCTTACACTAACAGTGTATTTTTGGGAAAATGTGTCTATGAAAAACCCAGATGGCTTTCCACAAACACTTCAGTTTGTGTGTTTTGTAACTTACGAAGACATTTTGTGTGAATCGTAAAGTTTAGGTACTAAACTGAACCAGTGGAAAACCATCTTCAACCATTCAGTTAAAGGTCTCTTGAAGGAGTGAATGTCACCCACCACTCTGCCATGGGTTAGATTAAGATCATGAAGGCATAACAGTAATTTAGGTCACATTTTGTAAATAGTATCATGCACAATATCATGCAATATTGTGAGTTCTCACTGTATAAACACTTAAGTACTCGTGAGTGAGTCTCAGCTACTACCAAGAGGAACTGCCGCACAGATAAGTGTCCTTGACTTACTGAGTTATTGGCCTTTGTGTGTGTTTTAAGGTCAGCTGGCTGTGATTATTATTGGATATTCAGCAATCACATTTTCAAACTTTCATAAAAATCTGTCTCGGTTTTGGAACATCGGCGGTTCTAGAGCCAGGGCTACAGGGGCATTGGCCCTCTCTGGGATCTGATGGGGCCCCTGAAATGCCCCGGTCCTGTCATGGAGACCAGTATATGTTCAGCTGTTAAACAGAAGATTGCCGAGCCTTTGCTTGCTGTTCTGTTCACTTTTCTTCTTTGATCAAACCGTATTCTTTTCAGTTTTTATTTTCACTCTCAAACTTTAGACTATTACCATTGTAGTTTTAAACACGCAAATGCAAGGCTGAAATTTCTCAAATGCTGTGTTTGTATTTCCTCCATGTACAGAAGGACTTCAGCATATCACAACTGCTTCATTTGGGGGACAGGGAGAGTGGCTGTGTGACAGAAGAAATGGCTTTTAGTCACCAGAAGATGAGATGTTTTTAACGGGGAGATTTCCGCCCCTTGTTTGGCATTAGGAATTTAAAAATGCTCATTTTTTAGCAGTGCAAATGTTGCTTATTTTCCTTTCTATTCTGCTTCATCAGCAACTCTTTCAATTTTACAAATGCTCGTTGTTTTGAGTTACAACCAATCATCGTGAGTTAACTATAAGTGCTGCTCAGCGACTCTACCAGGCCAACTGTACTTTGTTGGTTCCTGAAAGGGCCTGGAAAATGGACATTTAGCCAGTCTGGTGAAATTGGGACATGTGAATGCCGCGATGGTCTTGGAAAATTACTTTGAAGTTCAATAGCAGAAATGACCTCTTGAAGGCCCTATAGTCAGAAAAATCCTAGCTCCGCCACTGTTTAGGAGACATGTTGCAGTCAGTCAGATAAAAGCACACATACACACAATACACACATAGGCCACAATATGCATCCTACAGCAATGAGCATAAATAAGGGGCCTCAACACAAACAAGCAGAATTAAACAAAACTTCTTAAAATTTCCACATCAGTGCTCATGTTGACATCAGCCACAGACCTCACAGTCTGTGCCCGCTCAGTGCTCCACTGACACCAGCTCAACCCTCTGCTAATATCCTTCTACTATCGCACACACAATTTAATTCCAAGTTTTAGTAATGGCTCAGCCGCAGGGAGACCGTTTGCGTGCCAAGTGTCTCACTATCCTTATGAAATGCCACTGAGTAATTGTGCCCGTGCATGCAGGCATGTGGACACAAGAGAATTCAAAGTGACCTGGGAGTTATACAAACTGTCTTCAGCTGCAGCTATGGGAAAACCACTTTCTCCTGCGTCGTATTTTTTCCACTCACAGCAAAACTTTTTTCCTCCTTTTTCTTCAGTTTGTGTTACAGTTTTTTTCCAGAACCGGTTTTGGGTGTGTTGGGTAGATGAGTGTGTGAGATGTCTGCGCGTAGCTGGTTTTAGTGGAGTCTCCATCTGTGGGCCAGATTAAAGGCATAGGGGGAAAAACAATCAAGGATGCACATGTGAGGGGAACCAGAGGAACGAGGGAAAGAGTGTGTCTGAAAGGAGCCTAATAGTGTGTGTAGGGCCGGCTGATTCCTGAGTGCTCTCTGGATCTACAGCAATGTATGCATCTCTTTTTTTTGGACACAAGTGAAATAATGCTAATTAATTAAAGTAGAAGAGAAGCTGAGTTTGTTGATTTGTAAATGAGACTGAATTTCAACTGTGTCATCAAACAACATCTGCTGGTTTTGGTTTGTAATGGGAGCCCATCAACAGCCCCCATGCCCTTATGGATCTCACATCTGTTATTACAACAGCCAGGCAGCTTCTCATTTCAACAAGTTTCATTTCCCAGGAAATTCGACACAAAAACAAAGTGCTGCCAATAGTTTAGCAGATTGGTGTTTGGTGTTGTGAGGTGCTAAGAATCAGAAACTTCAAATCAGAGTTGTCTGACAATCCTGATGCGTCACTGTTTAGTAAAACCTCTGTGAACTTATGACCTGCAGCGGAGCAGGCAAGCCGACTGCCGGCCTGGCTTTGACTCATAGGTGTGGTTATCTCCCCTTTCCTAAAGAAAGATTTAACTGAGCTGCTGGATGAGTCAGTCTGTGGGGACGTTGATGAAGATGCATGTTCATAGCGTGAATGAATGATCATATCTAAAAACATCAGCCCGTCTGTCTGCATGTCCCCACTTTTTTTAATGAATGGGGAGCAAAGATGAGCAGAAACTCTGCCTTCTGCAATAATCCTCAATCCCTTCTCTAAAAGAGTTTCATCCTATTAGGGACACAGTTCATTTAGTCTTACATTATAACATTTTATTTTTATAACTTTAAAAAATGTTTTCTAAACATTCTGCTAAAATAGATGACTAAAAATATATTTATGCTTTCTGTGGACTAGCCATTAGCTTATCAGTCTTACAAACTATCTCACCAAACTGAGGCTATTCAGGAAAATTATCTACAACGGGTAAATCTTTATTTATTTATTTATTTATTTTTTACATAACTTTCACACTCAAGAAAACTTCAAAAAGTCTGAAAAATCCCCGATTCAACCCAAAGCTTAAATGCTGAAGTTGCTTCCTGTGGGATGTGGACTACATTAATGTGCATTTTCTGCTATACCCACAAGAAAACAATGTGCACCACTTATCAAGGAAATGGGAAACATTTTTAAAGGACTTAAAGCCCTCAGGTTGAGGGCAGCATAAAAATGTGAAACGCTGAGAAGTTTTTGCAGGCATGAGACAAAAAAAAACTTTGCAGCTCATCTGATTTCTTTTTTCAGGTTAGCATCAAAGAGCGAGCGGTACAGAAGTTAGCATCTGTCATCATCCGACAGAATCCCTCTACCTCATATTTTACAGACTCTCACAGAAACATGAGGCATAAACCTTATCTGAGCAGCTGTGCTTGTTCACGTTGCTCAGATAGACATGCTAACATGCTATTGGTCCCATGTTGACTTGACACAATCATTGTGATCAATTTTAAGACAAAAACAACATGCTGTCATCTTTGAGTCAGGAACTAGGTGTCTTTTGAAGTTTGATGTTGCTGTTTTTGCAATGTGCAACACTTAAAGGGCAAAATAAGAAATCATGTATGGATACAGGGACTTCTATCTCATGAAGGATGTTTCCTATCCATCACTTTTCCACAAGGATCTGAAGACATGTCACAGATGAAAACTTCTTTGTGCTCTTGAGTTTTGTGTTTTGCAAAACAAAACATGCAAAAACACCTACACTTGTGTTCACTTTGGAAATGAATGCATATTCAATATGCATATAACCAAACCAGTTTTCAGTCACACAATTAACAAAGTAACTTCCCTTTTTTCTGTCGCCTAGCAACAATATTATGATGGAAATGTCTAAAACGTCACCCAGAGTTTTATCTCCTTTTTATTTTTTCTGTTTAGAGACAAGTCACAAGTTCCACTCGAAAGAGGAACAAACCAGGATAATGGATTTATTGCTTGTGAACACAAATGTGAGGATAACAGAAAGACGTGCAACAGTCATTAATGCCTCAAGGCCAGAGCAGAAGGCTGACGAGTGACTGTCACATGAAACAAAACACCTCAGTGTTGATACTGCTTGTGGACCGAGGTGTGTACGCATCAAGCTCAGATCAGTCTCACCCCTCATCCTCACGAGAACAGACGAGGGCTGTGTTTGTGTATGTAAGGCTTTCAAAAGCAACCTGTTGTCAAAATACCGTTTTTTTTCTCTCCAGATATCATTTGGACATTTGACCTTGTACATGCAGCAGCACCTTTTAATTCACCGACAGTAGAAAGAAGAGCAGGAACCGCAGCGCAGCAACAAAGCACCATGGACTCTGAATGAGTCAGGCTTTTGCAGCATCTCTATCAGCAAAAATATTCCGACGTGTGGACTCTATTCAACAGCAAAACACAAACATCTGGAAGACCTAATCCAGTATGCTACACTTGTCAAAGCTCTGCAAGATCAGTGTCTATACATCTCCACCGTTTACCTCTGTATCACTTCAAAGTAAATGTTATAAAAGTTTATATTACAGTTTTGATCAGGAATTTTATGCCTGGAGTCACCTCGTCTCCATTTACAAATGACTGAAAGACAAGACCACGGTCCAGATGGACAAGCAGATGGTTCATCTGAGCATAATTAACATGTATGTTGTCTGATAGAAAGCACCAAACAGGATTAAACCTTAAAGGGAACTAGCTGGGTCCTGGAGCACATACTGTTAACGTTTAATGTGTCTGATAGAGAAAACTTCAGAGGAACGTTTTAATGTTGCAAGAAAAGCAAATATACTTGCTAATCGACTGGACTGACTCCCACTGATTTGTTTAGTCTCAACATAAAACAAATTCTAGGAATTGTTGACTTTAAGGAGGGTTTCTGCACATTTTTGTGACACATTACTACTATTGCATTATGCGCTTTACCTCCATACATTTTTTGTTGCTGTTACTTTCAGGAATCTGGGACTATGCTGCCATCCTCAGACGTTTTTTCTCAGGGCGTCTGTGCCGTCTCTTTTTGTAGTCGGACGTGTTGATGAGATAACGGGCTGCACGTGTTGGAGCTTGCCTGTTCCTGGTGGTGACTTAGGCGGCTTTCATCCACACACTCATTCAGTGAGGCTCTGCCTGTCACCAGCATCAGAGCGTACGTACGCCAGAGCTCATGGAAGGTCTCCTTTTCAAACTGCTCAGAAAGCTCCTGGCGCTCCACGGAGAGGGAAAGACTTCATAATGATAGAGAGTTCAGTTTAGCCGGCAGCTTGGTTAAAAGACCTCAGAGAGGAATACAAGTTACTGAGCTACAGCATCTACACGTTTAGGCTCTGGTAAATGATTAAAATTAGAGTTTGGGACGTTCAGACTGAACTCTGTGACTCTGTGTGAGTTAGAAACTGATGTGACTGCTCTGATCGTTAGACTTACCTGCAGAGATGTCTCCATCACTTTGCTCTCCAGAGTCTGAATCCATCTTCTCCTTTCAGGACAATCAAGAGGTTGCAGACGCTCTCTTATTCCTCTCTTGTCCACTTTCCCTTTCGGAGAAATCTGAGATTTCTTGAGCTAAAGATATATAAAAAGAATAAATAAAAATGCAACTTCTCCTGCTTTCTCCCCCACTGCTTGTGAGCTAAGCTTCCCCTCCCAGCCTGAATCTTTGCAGGAGTGCTCCCGGTCTGGTATGCTGAGCTGTCCTCCTAGATGTTTTTTGACTCCCTCACTTTCCCTCTTTACTTCTTCTTCTCCTCATCTACTTTCCTGTCTCTGATGCTCCCTCCCTCACACACTTTCAGCCCATCCCCTTCTGCGATTCTCCTTCCCTTTTCCCTGCCGCTCTGTCCCTCCTACTCCGCTCATTTGTCACATTCAGCCTGCACTCGCGCCCTCCCTCCTCTCCTACTCTTTCTCCACCTCTCTGTATGCTGGGAGTGCTGTCTCTTCCTCTTTCTGTCTTCCTCTCTCCCTCCCTTTCTGCCTCTGAGTAAGGCTGCTGCCTGTGTTTCAGCTCAGCAATGGGAACGACTCATTCATGGGGACTTGAAATTCAACTGCAGCAGCAAAAATCCCATGACCTCTTCCTACTGCCTGTTAGAAAATCAGGACTCCAGTGATGTGGTCATGTGGCACCAGGTAAGGGCCGCTTGGCTCTGAGAAGTTTTTGGGAAGGTTGTGAAATTGATGATTAATACATAAATTGGCCATGATTGATTACTAACGGGTTAAATTGTTTTGGTGGAGGAATAAAAAGGAAGACAGACAAATCTTTCATGCAGATTTTATCTTGGTTTGATTATGTGACAAAAAATAGTTTCATCTGGTTGTGTCCTTGGGCACACCACAGAAAAAACATTCCAGAACGTTTTATGCTCACATAAAAAGTCAACAAATACTTAAAATTATTACATGAGTATGAAAGGTTTTTGATCATGTCTTGGAGATTTTATATTCTGAATAGTTAAAGAAATCTGAAGGGATAAAGACCAACATGACGTCGTGAATCCTCAGTTTAGAAAAATAAATATTTGTTCTGATTGGCTTGATGAGCTAATGACTAGTCACAGATGGACCTGTTGCTGATAAACTATATAAATGAGTGTCTAATCATGCTGTAGACACTTGTAGTAAATAATTTGGCACTTTAGTGTCTCTTAGTTAAAACTTAAATAATCTGCCTAAAACTGTCAGTGTTGCGCCCTCTTCAGGTAAAAACTCTGAACAACATTTGAATTTAAATCTGCCATCACTATTGGCTAAGAGGTACCCTATGACATTAGCTGGTACCATATGATGTCACAATGCTGCTGTGAGCTTGCGTGTGTGTATATTTGTTAGTGGCTCCGCCTTCTCGGTCTGCCAGGAAATGCCTCCTTGTGGTGCATTTTTCAAACAGGAAATGGGAGTGGAGTTGGTTCCCTGGTAGGGGGTAACTTACTCTTTAAATATCTAATCTCAAAAATGCCTAATCAGTGTTTGCTAAAAACATTTTAAAGCTTCCTGCACACCAACATATATGGTTAATTCTAAATAAATGTAGTCCTTTACAGCAGGATTTGGTGGATGGTTTGAACCACTTTCAATAATCATTTCATGTGTCATAATAATCATGTTTTGTGAAACTGAAATCTACTGTACAACTGGTCCCAGTGTGACTAGTTTTTAGCTCATCAGTCTGATCAAAGATAGTCTTTGTTTCTCTAAACTGAGGTCATTCAAATAGCCATCTACAGCTTAAAGGGATATAACTTCTATAGTCATTCTCATTCTCAGAAATTTATTTCAGACATGCAGCACTAATTTCTAATGAGGCATGCACCAATAGTTTCAAAGTTCCAAAAAACTCATGAAATGTAACTCTTACAGAAAACAGGTGTTGAGAATGTTCTAGTAGTTGATTATTTAGCTTTAAACAGTTTATGTGCATTTTGAAATTCCACTAGATCTACAAACATTAAAGAGGTCATTCACTCATTTTTTTAATACATTTGCAGTGGTCACTAGTAGGAATGAATGCCTTGTAAGTCATACTCTTGGGAAACAAAGCTTTGGTGCGCCTATTTCAGGAACTAGAAGTGAGCCGGATCAGAGCTGAGCTTCAGACGACAGGACTCTTATTTCCTGATATTCAGACATTTTGTCTCTCATTGGATAACAGCAGCACAATTCCACTGACTCTGTTTGGTCTGCAACTTTGATGTTTTGTCTCCACAAGCCTGAAGGAGTTTTGCCGTGTGGTAGAGTTGCTAATGCTAATGGTTAGCTTTTGCAAGTCAAGGCGTTCTCGGCCAATTACTGGACGCTAAAGCAACAACAACCTTTCCGTGTTGTAAAAATAATGAATTTGTTTGATTTGTCTCAGATCTCTGCAGAGTAAAACTATTGAGCTATGACTTTACTGAAAGATGATAATGCTGATTTACGTAGTATAAATAGGTATAAGTTAAACAATCGTGATGAATGAACAAGAGGTTTAAATCAACTGTTTGAATCATCTGTGTTTAAATCAATGAATTTAAAATAAATAATGTTCTTGTCATGGGCGGTGCTGAGCTAACCTCTGTCTGGTCTGAGTCTTTCTGTTTGCAGGTGGGCGTGTCCCGGAGAGCAGCTGCTGTGAATCTTCTCATCAGAGGTCAGGGGATTTAAGGAGCGACGTGACAACCCACCACTGCCGGATGATTACTCAGTACTGGGTAGTATCTCGCCTGTACTCTGCCTGTCTCTGACTTGTTGTCTCCTGTGTTCCCTGCTTGCTTCATACTTACCTGCCCTATTCCTCCGACTCCCCCCAGGTACCTCTTGTTCATTTGACTACACTCCTCTTCAAGAAAGAAACTTCCGGAATCACCCTGCCTGCCAGCCACGCCGCTGACCCTGACCGCCTGCTCTCCAACGCTCACCTGCCCTGCTCGGATAGACCCCCCCCCCCAATCGAACGAGAACCTCCACACCAAGGGTGCGTAGACTTGGCACCACAGATTGCGTCTGATGCTGTTTTAATAAACAACTCTCTAGTTTATAACAAACAACAAATTCTTTTACACCCGGATTTCACAATTTCTCTCAGATACAAAGAACGGTTGCTACAACATCTAGCTTCCATCAAAACACCTCCCATCCACCACATCAAATCTCACTATTCATATCTTGTCATGTTTAAATTATTAGTTTCGGAAAAAGAATTAAATTCATTTTATAAACTATATACTGACTGTCTGAATTAATACGAAGTGTGTTTATGGTCCCTAAAGAAGCAAAGAACCCTAGAATCTTCTGATTAAAATATTTCACAACAATAATGAACAATTAAAAATATCTAACAGATATTTCATATTTACATGGAATCATCACATCTTATTGGTCATAATTAATATGTATTAATTGTTATAATGGTTTCTAACCAGAATGTTCTTGTGTAAAAGGTACTGATATTATCTGACTTCAGTAATACCTCTTAAGAGATCTTTTGTTATTTTTTCATTTACCAACCTGGTTTTATGTTTGTTGTACAAATGAACCGTAACTTTGAACCATTTTGCTTAGTAGTTATGAAAGAATTAAGCATCTGGATCCAAATGATGAGTTTGTATGTTGTAGTATCATCCACACAACTCCTTATAATAAAGTTTTTATAATAAGATGCAGGCTTATTGCTATTTAAGCCAGATTACTGTAGAACATGAAAGTTGTGTCCACTGAGAATTTTTGCATTTTTCAAGTTATTTAACTTTTTTGAGTTGTTGCTAGAAATTCACCTATGGCTGTTGTTTTAAATAAAAAGGAACTTCAATTCCTAGAATATGGTATGATGGGTTTGCAATGAGTCACTAATGCACATCAGGGCTAATTTTTTCCTCCTTAAAGCATACACTTGCACACTTTTTCCACAAAACTTGCAATAATGTCATGTCATTTTAGCACAGCGTGCATCTTCTTCTGAGGCTCCTTGACAAAACGTCACATCTCCATGTGAGTGGCATGTCTTCTTTAAACTGCTGTTCGGTTACTTCTACATATAACAGGCAGACAGGTGCTCACTTTTTACCCATTAAAAATATATTGAAAATGGGGGAAAATAAGTCCCCTCAGTTGTATTTTTAGTTACTGAGGTTGCAAGTTGATTACTACCCAGGACATCAGACATCAGATGTGATAGACGGCTGACAAAAAAGGATTACCAGGTTGGTCTAAATTAATTTTATTCCCACAGACGAAGCCGGGCAGCATGTGGGGGCAGGTGTGAGTTCAGCTGGTGGTCCAACAAAAGTTGCCGGCGTAGCCGCCATCCCAGGTGTGGAGCTGACTGTTTCTCAGCATGACCACCGGGGACCAGATGGCATTAGCTGTCCTTCTCACTGCCCCAAAGGCTCACTTATCTTTGACACTGTGTGCATTTGTTGTGTGTTTGTATACCATGTTGACTCTGTCCTTCCATGTTGCAGAGGCGAAGAGATATACCAGTAATAACAGCAAGCTGAGCTCCTTTGATCCTACCAATAAAGCAGTGTTCTTCTTTGGCCTGATGTGAAATGGAAACTGAGTGTGTGGGCTGTGTGGGCATGAATAGAGACACACGGAGCTGCAGCCCTGAGACAGAACGGCATAATGATTGTCTACGGTACCTATGTTTGTTTGTTTAGAGAGGAAATATATGCAACAGAAAAATATTACCTCCACTGTGTGTGTGTGTGTGTGTGTGTGTGTGTGTGTGTGTGTGTGTACTCCTCACAGCACATCTCAGTCTCAGACACTCTTGGCTAAGTTAAGTGCAGCCTATTGCCATTGCTGTCGTAAAGACAGGTTAGCTTTATCAGTGTGTCTGCTGGACAGTCTGCCACATGAATACACACGAGTTCAGACGAAGCAAGTAAATAACATTTTCAGTGAATGTGCCTGAATAAGATGCTAAGGAGACAGAAAACCTGCACATTATTAATGTCATTTAGAACAATCTAGAGAGATAACTGGAAGTTCATCTGCAACTGATACGTTTTCACCATTAACCGGCTGTCAAAGCCAACCAACATGAACAATAAAACAAAACTAAATAACCATTAAAGCCAGAATCTCACTGGGCTGTCATTACTGGTAACCAATGGAAGACCAGTGAAATGTTTTTTTCAGGAATCAGATTGAATCATCTGGCAAAACAATTCTGCAACAATGAAATTTTCTTTGAGTCTTCGTTGTACACAGAGTTATAAGGGTTTGTTGTTACCTTTGTAACAAGTTTCAGATATGATCGTGTCACATCATGACACAACTACAAACAGTGAAAGTTTTGCAACTGTTGTGTAAATATTCCAAATAAGTGTCTAACCCCTACTTCACACTGGAGGCCTCAGCATCGCGGGAATAGCAGAGGAACGGTTTACTTGTGACATTCGCTGCGTGCCAGTACACACAGAGAGAATCTCAGCTCTGGAGTGGTGCCTCTGCCGTGCTCCTCGCTGGACTCAACATCCCTTGAGACATCAAAGGTCATGGTTTGTTTATACCATCCGCCATTAAACCAAAAAGAAGGAAATCACATTTGATACTGATGTTTGATGTCATATATGATGTTGTTCCTCTCCACTTCCAGGATTAAAGCCATGAAAAACACAAAGTTGCACTTCTTGAAAAATGCTGGGTATGAATAGGCTGTTAGGTTCCATGTTTTGATGTGATCTACAAAGAAATGAAATAGCATAGCTGCATTAATGTTTTATTTTGAAAATTACCAAAGACAGGAAATCATACACAGTTTTTCAGTGTGTGATCAATCAGTCAATCAATCAATCAATCAATCAGTCAATAAATCAATCAATCAATCAACCAATCAATCAATCAATCAATCAATCAAAGCTTTATTTATATTTCCTGTCTAGCCCTATGCTAACTGCGGAAATTGACATGTTCCAGAAACAGCTCCCGGTAAAAATAGAACACAATCCTACCTTCAGCGGTGCAGCGAGACACTCCTGAAAATGTCCATGTCGCAGCTGGTTTGAATAACTCGCATAAATTATAATGGTTTTAATTTGAAGCAGAGACATTCCACTACCGTTCCATGCTGCTGATGCTTCCAGTGTAAAGTTGGGTTTATTCCTCTATTTTCTTGCAGTTTATCATCATTTTAACATCAATCAGTTCACCAACCAACCTGGTAAGCCATCTTCAAGGTGAAAGTCAAAATAATAGAATGTAAAGGTCCTCTTATTTTCAAAATAAAGTACTTAAGTACCACTATCTGCTCACGTCTCAAAGAAAAGCCCAAGTCTAAACTGTCCAAAGTTGATGCTGTAAGGTTATGAAGTTCATGGTTTTCAACTCCATACAGCTGACCCCTGTGCACAATAACACCGTGTAGAAAAACCAAGGTCGGGTGTTCCTCAGACTGTTTACATTCCAGGAGAAGAGTCCGAAGGAGAAGAAGAAACTTTACTTAATCAAAGTACTTTATTTGTGATTAAAATTATTAAGCACAACAGATGTTGATCAACAATAATCAAGTGAATGATCTGTGAAATAAATATGTCATGAATTATGTTTAATGAAAACAGGACTACGGCACAGACATACTGATCCTCATCTCCATAGAAACGCATGACACATTGTTCCAACCAATCAGAGCTTTCGGCTACCGCAGGAGAATCTGGTGTTGACTTCAAGTGTCCAATCCACTTTACTCCAACTTATCAACAATTCAGAGACATAAAACAGGGCAACGCCATTTTAAGTCAGTTCCATTTTGACTTCAGTTCTATTCACCGTCATCCTAAAGAAAAGCGCAGCCTGGCCAGATGTGTTTTCTTCTTTAAACTAAGAACTGTGAAGCGGGAGATTTTCGTCGTTTAACAACCAGACGACGTCCTTTCAAAATAAGAGCACCTGCTGACGCCGACAAACGGTACCGGGGTCGACCCTCCAGACGGGCTTTGAAACGTTGTGATCGCTGCACCGACAGCTCCAGCGTACATCCGAGGTCTCCAGACCTGGCATTTCCTGATCTACCTGGGAGACCCCCACTGGGTACGTACACGGCAAAATAGCGGCTCATGTCATCACTTTATAAGCCTCGTGATATCTAGTCATAACAAAGACGACCAGATTCAGTGACGTCAGCCTAGAGAATCTGAACCACACACACACACACACACACGCACCAACACAACATCCGAATCCATTTTCATTCATCACAGAGTTAGTCCTGGTAGATTGTTTAGAATTTATAATTCAGAAATTAAAGATTCTCAAACAATCCCATCTCTCTCTCTTTTCTTGTCTCAAAGTCAATACAGAGTGTTTAATTAAACTCCCTGATGATAAAAACAGCCTATTCTTCTGTTTATAAAAAGTGAACTACTTACAGTGTATTAAAATACCACTTTAGATAGTTACATCACTTTGATTCCGTTACAATGCCAAAGCCGTTTCAAACAAGCAACGTTTCTGAGCCAACACTATCTTTGGAGTTTTTCTCTGTCACAGCCCTGCTGCTAAGCCCACCTAACATCTCTACAAGCATAGGGCACTGTGATTAGACAGACCTACTGAAGCTACAAGAGTGCGTGGCTGGACTGACCTGCAGAGCAAAATCTTATAGCTACTGCTACGTTTGGTCTGGATTTCTTTGCAAGTTGCCAACCCCTCCAAAAGTTGCATTGTCACGTTTGAGCCAGGAGGAGGTCAGGACCCAAGATGCAGAAACCCAGAACGACTCAAGGCAGGAGCGTAGAAAAACATAAAATCCTTTTATTAGGAGTCAATGTCCAAAAATCCAAAAATCCAAGAAGGGGCAGGAAGCCAAGCCTAAAGTCAGTAACCCAACTGACAAAAACAAAAAGCTCTTTGATGTGCAAAACCTAGAGTTTCACGAGGAGGAACAGAACAACACTGTCAACAACAATGGACCGACACACACTGAGGCCCTGTCCACACGTAGCCGGGGATCTGCCAAAACGTAGATATTTCTCTACGTTTTGGCCTGTCATCAACACGAAAACTGTTTTTTCACACGAAAACGGATCTTTTTAAAAACTCCGGCCAAAGTGAAGATCTGCGTTTTCTCCGTTTTGGGTGTCTGCGTGTGGACAGACAAAACCGGAGTTTTAAGGTCCGCAACGTCACTTTCCGCACAAAAAAAAAATGCTGACATCACGTGTGCGACCTGTGTTTACACTAGCCGCCAGCATGGATGCCCTCAGAGCTGCGCTCGCTTTATCAATTGTCCAAGCGCTTTTTGCTTGTTTGTTTTTGCAAGCGGGATTACTGCTCCTTGCGGAAGACCACGGACGAAGGACGAGGTTAAGAACGGGGGAAGTACTGCCGCCTACAGGTCTGGCATGTCCTTAACAACGTATTTATCCGGGTACGTGTGGACAGAGTTTTTTTTTTAAACGAGGTGGTGTGGATGCAAGTTTTTGGAGGGGCGGATATTCGTTTTTAAAAAAAACAGCTACATGTGGACTAGGCCTGAGAGACAAGACATGGTTTTATACACAAGGGCTAGGTGATTAGGAAACGAGCAGCAGGTGCGTGGGGAGAGAGAATCAGAGAGCCTGATGAAATCAATAAACCAAATGGGAAGGGAAAACTAAGCAGAGGAGGGGAATAAGCCATAACCTATGAGACTATATAAATAAACCTAAAAGACTCAGGGCACAGGAGAACCAAAATATAAATAACTAAAGACCTGAGGAGTGAGGGAGAAATAAACAAGTGGAGAAGGAAAACACACACACTAAAGGAGACTAATGAAAACCTGAACCTGTAGAAAACTACGGGGAGTGACTAGAAGGGAACCTGAGAGGAAACCTGGAGGGGACTGGGGACCACAAGGAGGCACCTGAGGGGGAACGCAGACAAGGAGACACATGAGTAACACAAGGAGATACATAAAGGGAACCTAGAGAGGGATGGAGAACACAAGGGGACACATGAGTGAACCTGGAGGGGGCTGGGGACCACAGGGACACAGAACATGACATGCATCTTACATTTTGCACATTTCTGACTTGCAGAAAAAAATTGAGAAAAGTTTGAGACACTAATGACTGTGAGTATTTTTTAAGGAAATGTGTGTCTTTCACTTTTTAAACATTCAATGATGAAGTGACACAAAAACAAGGTTCTGCAACAGATGTGAGGAAATGAAGAAACCTAGAGAACATTTCAGGACATTTTGGAAACTTACTGGTGTTTGTCTTCTGCTATCACAACATAGTGAGACCCAATACTTACTCAAGAATCCCGTTCAAGATGGCCGCCACAGCTAACTGGTCTAGGACAAAATACCGCCACAGCTAACTGGTCTAGGACAAAATAAAAACACAAAACAAAGTCTCTAACAGTTATTAAGCTAAGTTGTGGTGTTGTAGTTGCTAAGAGTCATCCACAATGCAGAATGTAAGCATTAAACACTGATCTTTGGTTAAAACCTCTGAATGAAAGGAGGCGCATGCAGGGGCTGGTCCAGGAAGTGGCCTGGGGAAGAACATGCCATCCTTGGAATCTGATTGGCCACCCTACTGAGTTCTATTTAAATTGACTTTACATTTGGTGCTTTCACAACTGGTTTAGCCCAGTTCCACCCAGGTAAGGTTTTTTGTGTTCGCATGCGGGTAGCCAGTTTTTTTTTTTTTTTGTTTTGTTTTGTGATCAACTGATTGCTTTTTCAGACCAATTCCCCTGGCGGTCTTCTTCAGGCTGAGATGACCCAATAAACCCACTGCTGACTGATTGGCTGGCTCAAATTCACTCCTACCTTTAGCGGGAGCTTATGGCTGGTGAATAGAATCAGCCAGCGGAGGCTTCCCGCAGGCGTGGTTTATTAATATTCTGGATACTGTGGACACACACACACACACACACACACACACACACACACACACACACACACACACAGTCTCAGAGAGACAGCGCTGCCAAGGCTTGAGCAGCACTGTGTGAGGACAGATACAGCAATATCAAAGGAAAGCTCTCCAAAAGCAACACTGCTCATGCCACCTTTGTTTACTAACATAAGCGAGACACCATGGACTTCTCTGCCCGTCTTTAGCCCCTCCCACATTCTTGGAGATATCCGTGTTACTGAGAGGTATGTATGTACAGTCTATGGTATAAACAAAACCTATAAGTGCAACCCCCAGACTGACGCCACCTAACCCAGCATGGGCTGGCCCAAATGTGAAAGCCCCATTTGTCCATAAAAGGTTTGTATATATAAATCCCCCAAACAGTAGGTGGCAGCATGCTCCTCTAACATTGGTTTATAGACCCAGACAACAGAATATTACTGTAAATAGTATTTAGAGTCCCAGTCCCACTCCTCTCCAGTTAGTGGCAGTAATGCACCAAGAGCTGGCTTACTAACCACCCCAAAACAGGTGACAGAAGAAGAAAACGAAGAAGCAGATCAATAGAGAGAAAATTGTCATGGCACATAATGGAGCTCACAATTTCACAAAAGTGTAACCATTGGTGCCACCAAGCATAAATAAATGCCTCACCTGAGAGCCCCCCCCCCCACCCCCACCCCACCCCATTCTAAAAGGTCTGGACACGTCACTGCATAAAACATGTAATGCCACTAGCTCTCAATAAATACATTATTTTCTGTAGATGTCCAAACCCTGTGGCAAATTTACGCTAAATTAGTTATTAGGTTTGGGTAATCAAAACACAGAAGAAAAGTACCAGATTGTGTTTTCTGAAAAGAGTTCATTGTCATACTGAATGTTTTATTTAAAAGAGACAAAACATAAATAAACAGCAGGAAAGAACCTGCAATGATAAGTGCCACCACTCTCTGATGTTCAGTGGGAAACAAATGAGCTGAGTTTGCTGAACACGCTTCATGGAAAGGCCACAAAGTGACAGTTTGTCTTTGATCCAGTGCCCTGGCACTGACAGAGTGCCTCCCCAGGCTGGACTCCTTCAGACACACCAGCCTGATGAGAGGCATGTCCTAAGGTGGAGCTGGTAAGACATTTTAATCCACTTTTTGTTGAAGATTTAAATATCTGTCAGAAAACATGTGCAAAGAAGCAAATCAAGTAAAAAAAAAAAAAGGTCTATGAGCAGGCTGCAAAACAGTGTCATTGCTAACTGTGGGAGGTACTCTTCACATTGACAGTGTTCCGACAGCGTGGAGAGATGAGTACACTGCCAGTTTCTCTTTCTAGTAGATGTTTCCATGACAATCAGTGCTCATTTTTAATGAAGCACTACTCCAGCAGGGGACGACTGCATGGCCACTGGCATTTGTGAATTTTAACCTAAAATATCTGTGTGTGTGTGTGTGTGTGTGTGTGTGTGTGTGTGTGTGTGTGTGTGTGTGTGTGTGTGTGTGTGTGTGTGTGTGTGTGTGTGTGTGTGTGTGTGTGTGTGGGCAGAGAGTAATCAGTCAGACTGTCAATCAAAGCACCAGACAGTGTAAACTTTTAGCTGCCAGGCTTCCTTATGTTGGAGTTACTTAAAAGGCTGTCTGGCAAAATCTGTCCTTTCAAAGTCATAAATATAAATGAATGAATGTGAAAAATCTAAAACCAGAAACAAATAATGGATTTTCTTACAGTAAAGAACTACAGGCTCATTTTCAGACAGAACCATGTGGTAAATTGTAGGTCTGTGTTCTAGATTTGCAGTAGAGATAGTTTGTAAAAAGAAGAAAAAGCACCCCCCCAACTTAACCCTACATTTAAAAAGGCGAGAAAAGAATTTTGAGGCGAGCAAATTGAAACTGCTCACTGAAAATTTCTGCAACAGGAGCAACCTGCTGGAAAAAGGTGAAAACAAGCATTTTTCTATTCCTACTTCCTGGCATTGCCCAAACACACACACGCACACACACACACACACACACACACACACACACACACACACACACACACACACACACACACACACACACACACACACACACACACACACATACACACACACACACACACACACACACACACACACACACACACACACACACACACACACACACACACACACTGAAGGCCTCAGCAGCAGACACACATTTTTTTTTTTTACCACAGATCCATTTAGCAGATGGCTGGCATCCCTCAGTCTGCAGCCACGTTTTCACTTAATATTTTCACTTATTTTTCTCTGGAAAGACGCTCAACAAACTTTCCAGAATGGGATTTTAATCTTTTTAAATAAAGAATTAGTTAAACACAGTGGTCCAAGAGCTGTAGACAGATGAGATGACGACAGTAATTCCAGCATTTTTTCACCCTGAAGCCTGTTCTGTACCAGACAGGAAGTGTGAACATGTCTGTCAGATGTCGTCAGGATGAAGCTCATCAACTAACAGATTTTTAAATTCACAACTGAAATCAACACCTCTCCAAATTGCCTCTTTCCTTGAATGTGGCTGCTCAACCGTGGTTGTTTCATAACAGTGTGATGGCAGAAAGTAAAGTGAGAACTGGTATTTTAAAAAGCAGCTTGACACACATGGAACCATCTGAAATAACAGGAAGTCAACAACATCACTTCTGGATGCTCAGGCGGTGTCTATGATTGGCTCAGTGAGGGTGAACAGGTTGAAAATGAAAGCATCATGTTCTGTTGCATCAGTTCTGCACTTCACACACAGTGCAGCTTGTTAACAGCTCATTTGCATAAATTACTCTTTACTTCAATCAATCAATCAAAGCTTTATTTATAAAGCGCCTTCCGCAACCCTGTCAGGAAGCCCAAAGCGCTGAACATTGTACAGTTGTATATAAATATATTGAACAAATCAACAATAAAAGAAATTCAAATTACAAAATACAAAATGGAAATTACAAGATAGATGAAACATTCTGGTAAAGGACAAATGTGTGAAACACATTTGGATTGAGTGGATGGATTGAGTGTACCAATGAAAACTGTGGAATGGATTCAACATAATAGAGGGCCAAAATCAAACATGTTCTGGAAACGCCAAGCGGAGGAGGTGTGTTTTTAGGTGATTCTTAAAGACTGACAGAGATGGGGACAGCCTAACTGAGGGTGGCAACTGGTTCCAGAGTGACGGTGCCAGGACTGAGAAAGCCCGGTCCCCACGGGTACGACACCTAGACCGAGGGACAGCGAGCAGGCCTTGGTCAGAGGAGCGCAGAGTGCGTGATGGGGAATGTTTGTTCAGGAGTGAGGCTAGATAGGGGGGACCACCACCCTGGAAGAAATGATAAACAAAGACGAGGATTTTGAATTGTGAGTGATAGCAAATCAGAAGCCAGTGCAGAGAGGCCAGAACCGGACTGATGTGGTCCCGTTTCCTGGTCCCAGTCAGGAACCTGGCAGCGCTGTTCTGCACAACCTGTAGGCGACGCAGTGTTGACTGACACAACCCTGCATATAGAGAGTTGCAGTAGTCAAGCCGAAAAATAACAAAGGCATGCAGTACCCGCTCCAGGTGGGCTCTCGACAGCATAGGCTTGATTTTAGCAAGGCGTCTCAGGTGAAAGAAACTGGACCGGATCACAGAATTGATGTGAGCATCAAATTTAAGTCCAGCATCAAGTTTCACCCCCAAACTGGTAACAACTGGTTTTGAGTATGGAGAAAGAGGGCCAAGATCAGCATAACGATCCACATTCCTGCTGTTGGGGTGAAAAACAATGAGCTCTGTCTTTCCCTCATTCAGATGTAGATAGTTGGACATTAGCCAAGACTTCACCTCATTAACATAGGAGACAAAGGACTGAATAGAGTGACCTTTCTCCTGACACAATGGAGAGTAAATCTGGCAATCGTCAGCATACAGATGGAATGATATGCCATGTTTACGAAAGATTGACCCCAGAGGTAGCAGATAAATGGCAAACAAAAGAGGACCAAGGATCGACCCCTGTGGGACCCCCCAGCGGAGCCCCTCCCAAGAAGAAAAAACATAACCCAGTTTAACACAGAATGTCCTGTTTTGGAGATACGATCTAAACCAATCCAGAGCTGACCCTTTGATCCCAACCCATCGTTCCAAGCGATCGAGTAGAATCGCGTGGTCAACTGTGTCGAAGGCTGCTGTTAGGTCTAACAACAGAAGCAGCACAGATGTACCCTGATCTAGTGATAGATAGATGTCATTTAGGACCCTCAGTAGAGCAGACTCTGTGCTATGGCCAGACCTGAACCCTGATTGGAAAACCTCAAACAGATCAGAGTCAGCTAAATGTGAGACCAGCTGCTGATAAACGACTTTCTCAAGCAGTTTAGATGTAAAGGGCAGGGTAGAGATAGGCCTGTAATTTTCCATCACAGAGACATCAGCACCAGGTTTCTTCAGGGTCGGCTGAATAACTGCTGCTTTCAAAGCAGCTGGGACCACACCTGTGCTGAGGCTCCCATTGATAATCTGACCAAGTGAAGGGCCAAGGCACGGAAAGGCAGCCTTCCAGAGACGAGGTGGCAGAACGTCAAGTGGAGAGCCAGATGGCTTCTGTCTCGCAACTAGCTTACTCAGCTCAGAGTATGAAACTGTATTGAGGGAGCTCAGGGTGGGTGGTGATGGATGAACTGGAACAGGGTCAACAGAGTTACCTGAAATGACTGCTCTAATGCCTGACACTTTATCTACAAAGAATTTGTGAAAAGCTTCAGAGTTTCCAGCAGCTGTAGGAGACATGGAGCTAGGCTCCTGATACACCAGAACTGAGTTTAGCGTTTTGTAGAGAATCTTAGGATTATTGGAGTTTGTCTTAATGATGTCTGCAAAATAGACGATTCTGGCAGCCCTCACAGCATCCTGATAAGCAACCAGAGATGCTCTGAACAACTCACGCGAGACCTGTAGGCCATCCTTTTTCCACTTTCTCTCCGAGGATCTACACGCCCGCCTGCAAGCCCGTGTGACATCAGAGAGCCATGGCTCCCTCCTAGGTCGAGACTTGCACAGTTTGAGAGGGGCAACCACATCCAAGACCTGATTACAAAGTACATCAAAGTGTTGTGAATAGCGATCAATGTTAGATGGATCAGGGTTAAAGGTCTCTAACCTTACAGACATACAGTCCACAAACTTTGAAATAGTTTCTGCATCCAGGGCTCTGAACCTAGTAGCGGGAGCATCACACACAAGGACAGGACATGGCAACGTAACATCACAGAGTATTGGAGAGTGGTCAGAGAACACCGGAGGCAAAGTCACAAGGTTCATGACGGGGAGACCATAAGAGATAACCAGGTCCAGGGTGTGACCCCTGGCATGAGTTGGGGATGATACCCATTGAGTTAGATTGAATGAATCTAGCAAATTAAAAAAACCTTTAGCAAGCACATTATCAGGACAGCAGATATGGATGTTAAAATCACCAAAAAATAGGACATAGTCATATTTTAGGATGCAGTCTGCCACAAGATCACAGAAATCATTAAGGAAGTTAGAGTCAGTCTTTGGAGGGCGATAAATCAGCACGACGAGCAGGCGGGGGGAGATGCAGAGTTCAAATAAGCACAGTTCAAGGGAAGAAAATGACATGGTGGGTGTAAGCTGTTTACAAGGAAAGCTGGATTTAAAAACAACAACCAGCCCTCCACCTCTGCCCCGTGGTCTGGGGGTATTAAAACACGAGTAGCCAGGTGGTATGAGCTCGAGTAGGGAACTTGTGTCGCCAAACGGGATCCAGGACTCACAGATGCAGAGAAAACCCAAGTCATGCTGAATAAAAAAGTCACGAAGAATAAAAGTTTTGTTCAGCACAGACCTGGCATTGACCAAACCAAACCGGGTCTGCAGCGGGGCTGCAGCACCAAGATCGCGCACGGACCCAGTCCCCTCTAACTCTGTGCCCGTAACCGAGCGCAGATTCTCCCAGCAAACCCCAGTCTGGCGAGATCTTCGAGCCGATCGGCCGTGGCGCAGTGCCGGTTCACCCTCGGAGCCGGCCGAGTTCCCTGAGCAGGGCGCCGAGTAATCCAGGAGACATCTCGGAACCATCGGGTCAGAAGCTGGGCCGGATCGGGCCAGCCGCTTGTTCAGGGATCCAGGCCGACGTCTCACGCGCCGGCTACCTCTCTTTCCTCGTCTTCTCCGATGCTTCCTTCTCGAGCTGGGGCGGACAGAGGGCCGACACATCACGGCTTGGGTGGAGAGAGCACGCGGGCAGTTCAACCAGCAGCATCGTCCGTGAGGTTCATGGCTCGCACAGCCCGGTTCCCAGCGCGCGCTGCCAGCGACATCAATGGAAGGACGAAGCCTCAGCAGCGCGGCTCGATCATATGTCAGCAGAGGATCCACACCATTCAAAAAAGGGATCAGCGACAAGAAAAGTGCATAAAAGCCAATAAAACGCCAATAAAAACCAATAAAAAGCAAGGTACCAGTGCGTAAAGAGGACGAGCAGCTCGCAGCGTGACCGTGCGCAAGCGCCATCTTACTCTACACACACACACACCACACTTAAATGTCTCTTCTCTTTGCCTCCCACAAATAGAGAATATGAGACGTCATCTGCTTTCAGGAGTCTTCCTTTTCTGCGCACCCAAAAATGTAATATTAATAATGGCAATAATAGTTACTGAAGTCTCTTCATAAAAAAATCATAAGTCTCTTCATAAAGAAATCATGAAAACGTAGGGTTACGTTATGTAAACCCTGGTTCTTTGATAACAGAGTGAGGTGTCTCACTTTGGGAATTACCCTGGCGTGACCAACTACGGAAGCTTCAATGACATCACGTCTGTCCCTGATAGACTGGTTGCGCCGTGCCCAGGCTCCGCCCACGCAGTATGTACACGGCCAACCAACCCCTCCTACTCATTCGGACGATTTCTTACCATCACCGCAAGAAGGGAACTGTTGGTGAAACACCTCACTCTGTTATCAAAGAACCGGGGTTTATATAACGTAACCCTACCGTACGTTCTTTTTCTAACTTCATTTGGTGTTTCACTATGGGAGATATGACCCACTCCCGGATTGCATGTCCCTCCCGAAGCGAGCTGCAGCAAAATTCTGCTTAACCACTAGGCAGATAATGTGCATCCTGCCTCCAGCGCTGAATGCGCCAGTGAAGGTTGAGACACATCCAGCCTGTAAAACCGCACAAAAGTCAGCGGCGTGGCCCAGCTAGCTGCTGCACAGATATCCTGGACAGACACCCCATGAATCAGGGCCCAAGATGTGGCCATGCTCCTTGTAGAATGAGCCCTCACCCCCAGATGGGGTTCAGCACCCTTACACCTATATGAAAGGCTGATTGCTTCTACAATCCAGTGTGCCAGTCTCTGGCGAGACACAGGTTTGCCTTTATGGGCCGTGGCCCAAGAAACAAACAACTGGTCTGATTTTCTGAAACCAGCAGTCCTGTCCATATAAGCCCTTAAAGCTCGAACCGGGCAGAGACAATTAAGCTTCTGCTCTTCTGCTGAGGAAAAAGGAGGCGGGTGAAAAGCCAGCAGCTCCACAGGGGAGCAGCTATAAGACGACTCCGTTACTTTAGGCACAAAAGCTGGATTGGGCCGCAGACACACCTTAAGCCGGGCGTACACTGTGCGACTTTTTCACTTTTTTGAGCCGATTTTCCAGTCGTGCGAGAAGCCACGACATCGGGGCGAGTTTTGCGCCGAGCGGTCGTGTAGTGTACAGGGGGTTACGAGAGGCGATTAACACCACGTGACCAGCCGCCGATCAGCAGTCGTGAGGTCGCAGGGACTTCTGGTGTGTTTAATATTTCGCTCGTCCCTCGTGAGGGTATCGCACTGTTGAAGCGGCGCTGCGAGCAGCTGCGAGCAGCTACGATCCAAAAAGTATCAGAACCGCTCACGGCGCATGCGCGCGCAATCCTGCATCAACGCCGGCCGGTCGCTCGCTATTTCCCTAATAACACACGCTGTTCGTTTTTGTTTCTACACGTTTTTTTACTCACAAAGATTGTCAAGAAAGCGTGTTTGTCGTGTCGTGTTCATGTCAAATTAAACTGATCACAAAACACAGATTCACTTTCTTTATTTCGTTTTCCTCATACAACCACCATAAATCCCTGTGTGTCCTCCTGCAGCACTCCCAAAGAACAACAGGCAAGACAAAAAAGTCTGACGTGTTGAGTTGTTCTAAAATAAAATGTTTTATTTTATTTTAATTACCTTAAAAGACTCAAAGTCTCTTTTTACACTTTATATTTATTTAATCAGGATCGTTGTCAAGTCGACGCCAGAAACAATGAAACACAACTTGAATATCAGATGAACAACAAGGCTTTATTCAACCGGCATTCATACAAGTTATCAATCATGAACGAAACATTTCTCTTACCGTTGCTTATGGGTGGAGAGCTGAACACCCCAGTTAGAAAACGTAATCCATGATAGGTGAAGAACTGAACACATGTAATCCATGAACCTCGTCAGGTAGAATCCAACAAGCAGCTCTAACAGCTCTGAGCTCTGCTCTGCTCCTTATACATTCCCTGATGTGCGTGCAAAGCTGCACACCTCCACCAGGATTACCTTGATTACATCCTCATGATCACATTATGTTCGGCTCTACCATGATTATCCTTGATTATATCCTCATGATAAGTGTGATTGACAAACAGTAGTGATCAATAACTTGTATAAAGCAATTATACAACAGATGACAAGTTCATTTTTATTACATTCCACTCTTGAACTTTTCATCTAATTTATGTAACATCATGGATCCATCACCATTTCCCCATCAAAACCAACGTCATTTATAACATACCTTGTAGTTCCACTTTAATTTTCATCGTAGTCTTTGCATTATTACCCAATTTATTTCTCTTCTTAATCGAATAACATACCAACAAATAATAAGATTACACAATGTTAGAATGCTGATTATAATTAATGCTGCAATCATAGGTGGAATTAGCACTTTATTAGCGGTACTCGACATGCCTGTAAATATATCCCACCAATGATGAGCGGAAGCCTGTTCAATCAATGTAGCAACATGTTTTATTTCCCCTTGTGCCACAAGAGTAGACACCATGAGCCTGGAAAGGTTGGACCTATGGGAGTCAATCAATTTTGCCACTTCAGTGGAACCATCCAATGCGCATTTGAATCGTTCCAGTGAGAGTGTCCAAGGGGAGTGTAAAACCTCCCATTGTATCTTAGTCAGCCGACTAGATACAGTGTAATTACTCAACCAATAGGTCACGTTATTCCATTCCCACATATGTATACCCTTGAGACAACCTGAAAAGGGAACTGAAGGTACCTGTGGGGAATTGGTCATTGTAGCCACGCATAAGGTGTTAGGACCCACCTGCCAAAACTGTTCCTCTGGGGGTGTGACCGTCCAATCACAGAGTACGACCCTTGAATCAGTGAAACATGGATTGCTATGTCCTTTTACCAATGGGCAGGCTAAACCCTTATCAGTCTCATCACAGTGTTTTACTTCATATGTTCGATTTGTTTTAACATCCCACCACTCTCCACTAACATGGAGATACCAAAACCCTTTAGTGGTTATCACCGGCAGTATCTGATATCTACACACAGTCATTACTGATGTCATATTATACTGATCCCAGTATCCAGTACACATAGATTTATTACAAATCGTCATTTCTGCATGTAGCTGTAGCCATAATGAACTACTGATGTTCCATAATGTTCGCCATGCATGATAGTTATTACTCATTACCTGTATTTGAAACCTATTTCTCTGTGTCTCAGCATGAATAGTCTGCAAGGAACAGACTGTCCAATTACCTATGTGTGACAAATTATGCAATGCATCATAAGTTTCATTCCAAAGCTTTAGATTCCATTTAAATACACTTTTCCACACATCACTTCCTTCTAACTGACTAGATACAGTCGAAGGCATCCATCTTGCAGTCTTGGTGACAGCTTGTGCGGTGTATTCTCCAGTGTTGGACAGCATAGTTCGTGTCACCTCATTGTCTGCTGTGTTAGCCAGACCATACAAAGTTCCAGTTCCTCCTAGCACGGTGTCATACCATGCTCGCCTCCTCCTGTTACAAGGCGGAATAGGAGGGAATTTCACAGTCCATCGCACATATTCGGCTACCCTTATTTGTCCCATTTGTTGACAAGTGTGAACCAGGGGAGCTACAGCTGTCTGCGTAGCTCTAGCTGTGTCGGGCAGCACCCAGAATATGTACAAATAGGCGTATCCTCCTGTGATTACAGTTCCATTCCTGATCCGGAAATCGCGATCAACCTTCATACTCCAATTTGTGCCATTTTGTATGCAAGTACCATTCCCCTGATGGTATGCACAGATGCGCGCTGCAGAATTAAAGGTTACTGTTGATCCTTGAACCAACACCCCCGGGCTGATCACCCTTCCTCGGATTTTAAGACATCCTCTGCACCGGTACATCTTACCGGTAGATGTTAGGTTTCCCAAGTAGCAAGCGTCATTTGCTCTGCATGTGAATGTGCCTTGAGTGCGGTTGGACATACTGCTAACCAATTCCAGATGGCCCATGACCCCTTCTTCCAACACTTGTCCTTCCGTGAGCCCCCAACAGAAATGTGCCCTCAGTGCGATGACAGCGAGGACATGGAGGACGATGACCAAACATCCGACACCACCAGGTCCGCGGAGCCCATCCATCGCCTCGACAAGGGTTCAATCCTTTTGTAGGGGAAGGGGACCCAGTCAACCACCGTCACTCAGACACCCGCCTATGGGATACATACAAAACTGCAGATAGAATGACAAGCATTAATTTTCTCTCCTGTAACATTTGTTTATCGGAATATTAATCCATTTTTCCTCTCCGGGGAACAATACACTTACCACAGCATCTTTTCCCTGTGCAATAATCTCTCCAGCTCTGGGAGGACCATTGAGCTGCTCCACCCACACTTTTGCCCCCGCAGTAAAGTCTGATGATCCAAACCCAGTTTCACCCCTCTGAGTGATAGTGGTAGGTTTAGTAATCTCTTCAACTTTGGACATTACACACCGTTTGATTACTAACTGAGCTATCTTGTCTCCTTTTTCCAGTACCAACGGTCCTTTACCTGTATGCTGACACACCACACCTATTTCCCCTTGATAGTCTGAGTCTATTACCCCAGCTAAAATGGTTAGACCCCTCAAAGCTAAACCACTTCTTGGACACACATGAGCATAAGTTCCTGGTGGACATTGAATTCCCAATCCTGTTTTTACCACTGTCACTTTATTGGTTACTAAAGTGATGCTTTCCAAGATTTTAAGATCTAATCCCACAGAGCCCGCAGTTGCTCTAACAGGGAGTTCTGCCTCAGAAGTTAGTTTCCACATTCGTATAGGAGGGTCAGTAGAAGTTGTTTCCCTTCCTGCCCTGGCAACCATTAGCATCAGTGGAGTAACTCCATCCCCCACGGGTCTGTTATTTAACTGATGTACTGCCCTAGTCAGATTTTCTCTCCATTTGTCCAAAGAATTAGTAACCGATAGTTTCCTTAGTTTCTCTTTCAGTAACCCATTCATTCTCTCAATGAGTCCACTAGCTTTCGGGTGATATGCTACATGATAGATCCATTCTACCGCGTTGTTCTCTGCCCATTCTTTGATCTTATTTCCAGTGAAATGGGTACCATTATCAGTCTGAACCTGCAAAGGTAGTCCATAATAGGTCTCTATTAATGACAGACATTTCAATGTAGCCTCCTGATTGGCGTTATGACACGGATGCACCACCAGTACCCCTGACACCGTATCCACGGCTGTGCATGCATACTTACAGTTTTTACTTTTTGGCAATGGTCCAATGAAATCAATCTGCCAACACTGTCCCGCTTGTTTACCTCGATGTATCTGTCCCTGTATATGTCGAGGGATTCTCTTTTTCTGATGTTGACAAGGTTCACAATCTTCTATGGCAGTTTTAATATCATCAATGATGAGATCTATTCCTCTGTCCCTCGCCCATTTCAATGTTCCCTGCACACCCCAATGTCCAGCAGTAACGTGAGCCCATTTGGCTAATCCAGGACTTGATTGTCTTACAGCCTGAATTTTCACTATCTTATCTACAGTCTGATTATGCAGGGATTCAGGATCATTGTTATTAGTATGAGCATCCACATGTAATACTGACACAGGAATATTTTGGCATTTCTCCCAAATGTCCTTCCATAGGTCAGCTCCCCAAACCTCTTTTGAATGTATCTTCCATTGTGTAGCATGCCAAGTTGGCATCCAAGTTAACATTCCTTGGGCTACTGACCAGGAGTCAGTATAAATACTTACTCCCTGCACCCCAGCCGCCATTATTACCATGTGTACTGCTTTCAACTCCGCCCATTGACTACTCTTTCCTGTCCCTGTGAGTTCCATAACTTGTTGTGTACCAGGGTTAAATGCCCCAGCCTTCCATTTCCTGGTTCCTGCCACATATTGACAGGAACCATCAGTGAACCAGGCTCGCTCCTGCTGCTCTGGGGTGAGTTCGCTCCATCTTACCCCCAGTTTCACAGGAGAATCCTGGATTGGTTTTACCTCAAAAGGCACTTCATCCATTTCTGGAACGTCTGCCACTTGCTCGTGGAGCATTGATACTCCTTTTTCTACAATGTTTCCCTTTATTTTATCAGGATTGCCATGAATTACCGAGGCCTCCGCCCCAGTGTCAACCAATGCCATTACTGTCTGTACTGATTTTTTCCAATAAATCTGTAATTCCACATGTGGTCTGATATCATTTATTGACCATCCTGAGGCACTGGCAACAACCTGAGCTTGACCTTCATCCTATTCATCATCATGTTCCCTTCGGTGCTGTTTTTTCTTTCTACGCTTCACTGCCGCCACCTGATAACACTCATCTGAACTCTCCTCCTCTGAAGATTCCTTGGGAGGGGCGGAAGGTTCAGCAGGCTTCGACGCCACCTCCCTGATCACATTCTGCAACATTCCAACCAATTCTGACACAGACATCCTGTCGTCCTTTTCAGGACAATGTCTGAACTGACAATGGACCTTCAGTCCCATTTGGCTGCATTTCTCCATCAATGCATTAGTGGGCAATCCATCAATCTCCTCAAACGGCACTCCCGCTTGTCGCAGTGCCCTCCACAGATCTGTTCTAGAGGGGCCCATTGCCCCCCCTTTACGACCCCTTGAATGTGGATCAATCCTGGGTTTATTTTCAGTTCTAGCTCCCTCTCTCCTCGTCTCAGACCAATCACCCAGCATGGTGAGTTCGCCAAGACGATCTTTTATCGCGGCAAAAGTCTGGTCTGCCGCGCCAAACAACAAGCTGGTCACCATGGGTTTATAATGTGGTGGGGCATGTCTGATGAGGTGATCTCTAGTTGCCTTAGAGATGTTACAGTCCACCACTCCAGCTCCCCCGTTTCGAGCCACTTGCTCTCTAATAGTGAGTCTGGTGAGCCGCTGAATTGCATCTCTCACTGTCTGCCATTGCCCTTTAATCTCAGACCAGTCCGCCGTGGTAGGATAGATTACATGACATGCCAGAGCATATGCATCCCCCACATTGAAATCTTCATCAGCTGGCAATGCCCGGACTGTAGCCCGGTATTCAGCATTTATCTGTGCATCAGTACTTAATCCTGAAAATCTCATGGCATCACCGGCATCTATGGCTATATCACACGCGCCATCCTCCATAAGGCGATTAAGCCAGGAGTCAGTTGGTTCGCCTGGGCGCTGTTTCAGCTTCCCATTCATGTGATTTAACTCATCTTGTGAATAATCCTCTAGCGTTGTTAGCAGCCTAGGGGCGGGTTGTGGCTGCTGTTGTAACATCCTTCTTATATTACCCGCCTCATCGAGTTCCGGCCGTCCCTGATCATCCACCATATCTACCAGTATTGGTGGAATAATTTGCTGTTCTCGCCGACGCCTAGTAATAGGTCTTTGTTCTGACATCTTTATCCCCTGTAATGATGGATACAAGGGCTGAGGTGGTGGGTCAGGTTTAATCGCCCACTCCTCCTCCTCATCATCCCCCCAAAGATCCCCGTTCCATTTCTCAGGGTCCCAATCTTCACCAACATTCTTTACAAACGACCGGATCTGAGCAGGACCTGTTCTACGAGGTCGCTTCTTTTCCTTCCTTTGCGCTCGAGACACAAAAGTCAGCGTTTTATCCAAAACATTCTGAGCATGCTTTAGCTCTTTCCCCATCACACACACTCTCTGCTCAAACTCTGAGCATGATTTTCCAACTTCTTCAGCATGGATTTTCTCCTGCGCCGCTCGCTCTCTACAACTGCTCAATTCTAACTCCTGTTTTTTCCATGCTTCTGCAAAAAGCCACATCATATCTCTCACTCCTGCCAGCGGCGCTTTTTCTTTAACTTCTATCCGCGTCAAACGGTCCAGCACCACGGCGGGGCTGACCACTCCATTTAACTCTCCCCACGGCCCAGGGCGTCCACCGCGCTGCCTTAACATATCACCAATGGTTCAGAACTCCTCCGTTTCCCAGCCGGGAATCGGCACGGGAATCGGCGTTCCCTCCCCAGAAGCACTCGGCTCCTTTTTGCTTCTCCAAAAACACTTCATTGTTGCTGGAATAGCTTGACTGATCCTGTTCGTGACGCCAAAAATGTTCTAAAATAAAATGTTTTATTTTATTTTAATTACCTTAAAAGACTCAAAGTCTCTTTTTACACTTTATATTTATTTAATCAGGATCGTTGTCAAGTCGACGCCAGAAACAATGAAACACAACTTGAATATCAGATGAACAACAAGGCTTTATTCAACCGGCATTCATACAAGTTATCAATCATGAACGAAACATTTCTCTTACCGTTGCTTATGGGTGGAGAGCTGAACACCCCAGTTAGAAAACGTAATCCATGATAGGTGAAGAACTGAACACATGTAATCCATGAACCTCGTCAGGTAGAATCCAACAAGCAGCTCTAACAGCTCTGAGCTCTGCTCTGCTCCTTATACATTCCCTGATGTGCGTGCAAAGCTGCACACCTCCACCAGGATTACCTTGATTACATCCTCATGATCACATTATGTTCGGCTCTACCATGATTATCCTTGATTATATCCTCATGATAAGTGTGATTGACAAACAGTAGTGATCAATAACTTGTATAAAGTAATTATACAACAGATGACAAGTTCATTTTTATTACATGAGTAAAAACTGCTATTTTTAGCACATTTTTAGGGCCGACGTGTTGCTACCAGACGTACAGTGTGAGCAGTCAGGTCGCATGCGAGAACTGGGTCGTGCAGTGTGAGCACATGACTCGTGAGATCTGCTCTGCGAGGAAGTCGTACAGTTTGAGCTGAAGCTGAACGCTGCGAGTGAAAAAGTCGCACAGTGTACGCCCAGCTTTAGTGTAACCAGGGGCCCACCGTAAACAAGAGGGACTGACTGACCATGCCTGAAGGTGTCATGTTCGGTGTCCCTTTGTTGCCCAGCCCCTCCAGTTCCCACTCCAGGTTCTCCTTTTTTGTTTCATGGCACCCTCATGTATCCTTTGTCTGCGTCTGTCCCCATGTTTCTCCTAATGTTTCTCCATCCCTCTCTGGATTCCCTTTTGCATTCTCTTAGCGCCCTCATGTGTCCTCTGTCTGCATCTCTGTTATGTGTCTTCTGTTTGTAGGCCTTTTTATCATTCCCTCTAGGTTTCCCCCCTCTTAGCCATGCCCCTGTAGTTTCCTTCTGTAGTGTTTTCCTTAGTGTCAGCTTCCCCTTAGAATATTAGTTATGTTCATGCCTTCTGGTCTTTTGTTTTTTCTTTTAGGTCATTTTTCTTTTGTTACAGCCTTTCATTATTTAGTGTTTTTTCCCACCAGTGTTTTCTTCCTCCTCCCTTAGTTGGTAATTGTGTTCACCTGGTCCCTCTCCCCACACACCTGCAATTCATCTCCCTCTCATTCTCCCAGTCTATTTGAGCCCTGTCTTGTCACTCTGTGTTTGTTGGTTCATTGTCGTATGTGTCTGCGTTGCTCGTTCCCCTCTTGAGTTTCCCGAGTCTGTGTGCATGTGTGAGCTTTTTTTTTTTTTTTCTTTTGAGTTTTCAGTGAGTTTTTGAAAGTTAATCTTATTTTTTGCCTTTGGATTTCAGCACATCCTCCTTAAAATAAAGGAATTTATTTTCTTTAACCACTCCTGCCTCGAGTCGTTCTGGGGATTCTGCATCTTGGGTCCAAACCTCCTGCTCTCAACATGACAGAATGAACCAACCAACCATGGATCCAGCAGAAACCCCGACTCCTCCAACACCGAGGCACCCCGACAGGTACTATGGCGACCCAGACACCTGCAGTCATTTTATCAGAGACTGTGCTCGCTGCCTACCGGATCTGATGGCCCCGGAGTTAGACAAGGTGTCCTATATGGTACTTTGCCTGAGTGGAGAGGCGCTTAAACGGACCGTAAGTTATTTGGACATTTACCCCATACACTCCGTTTCCTTCTGGACATTCCCCCGGGATCTGCAGTGGACATTCGGCCGCAAGCAGTCTTCCCCCACTATTCAGTCAACCACATCCCCACCGGGTGCTGTTAGCGCTAGGACTGCACCTCTGATGGGCCGAACATCCACGTCACCTTCCGATCCTGGCAGCGCTTCCTCCTCACCTCTGGTAGGCTGCCATGCTACATCGCCGCCTGTTTCTGACGGTGCCACCTCCCCATCTCCGGTGGGCTGTCACTTCTCTTCTCCCTCCGTTTCAGCCGGCGCCATTGCGGCATCTCCGATGGGCCGAGCCACCTCACCTTCACCTGGTCCTGACAGCGCCACCTCTCCATCTCCATTGGGCTGCCACTCCTCTTCTCCCTCTGTTTCGACCGGCGCCATCGTGGAACCTCCGATGGGCCGAGCCACCACACCTCCACCAGGACCAGTTGGCGTTCCTGGCGTTATCCCCGCACCTCAGAGGAGCCAAGCTCGTCGCAGACGTCACCACCATCACCAACAGTCTCCTGAAGCCAGAGCTGTGCCGCCTGTCCAAGAGGCCCCTGCTCTGCAACCCAAACCTGAGCTCATGAAACCGTCTGAAGCCAGAGTTGTGCCGCCTATTCCAGAGAACCCTGCTCTGCAACCCAGGTCTGAGCTCATACAGCCGTCTATAGTCAGAGCTGTGCCACCTGTCCAAAAGGTCCCTGCTCTGCAACCCAAGCCTGAGTTCATGCAACAGTCTCCTGAAGCCAGAGCTGTGCCGCCTGTCCAAGAGGCCCCTGCTCTGCAACCCAAGCCTGAGTCCATGCAACAGTATGGAGCCAGAGTTGTGCCGCCTGTCCAAGAGGCCCCTGCTCTGCAACCCAGGTCTGAGCTCATACAACCGTCTATGGTCAGAGCTGTGCCGCCTGTTCAAGAGGCCCCTGCTCTGCAACCCAGGTCTGAGCTCATGCAGCCGTCCGAGACCAGAGTTGTGCCGCCTGTCCAAGAGGCCCCTGCTCTGCAGCCCGAGCTTGAGCTCCACCTGCCTTCACCGTATCCAGTTCTAGCGGTGGTCCCGGAGGTCGCACCGTGTCCAGTTCAGGCATTGGTCCCGGAGGTCGCACCGTATCCAGTTCCAGCGGTGGTCCCAGAGGTCGCACCGTGTCCAGTTCCAGCGGTGGTCCTGGAGGTCGCACCGTGTCCAGTTCCAGCGGTGGTCCTGGAGGTGGCACCGTGTCCAGTTCCAGCAGTGGTCCCAGAGGACGCATCACATGCTGTCTCAGCAGTGGTCCCGGAGGACGCATCGCATCCTGTCTCGGCAGTGGTCCTGGAGGATGCATCACATCTTGCTTCGGCGGTGGTCCAAGAAGACGCATCGCATCCTGCCTTGGCGGTGGAGGATGCACAGGCTCCGGTCCAGCCCATCCACGAGGCCCCGGTCCAGCCCATCCATGAGGCTCCGGTCCAGCCTGTCCACAAGTCTCCGGTCCAAGGGTCGACGCCTCCAGTCCAAGGGTCTCCGCCTTGTTTGGCTGACCACCTGCTGATTGCTGTGGTCTAGCCCCACCCTGTCGACCCTTTGCTGCTGAGGCGGCAGCCACAAATCCAGGCTTTGGTGCCTGAGGTGGCTGATGGTTATGTTTATGAGGCAAGCAGAGATTGAAGGCCTCACCTTCCTGCTTTCTGCGGGTACTTGTCTCAGTCATCTTCTCCAAGGCAGGGCCAAAGAAACCATTGGTAGGGTCATATGCTGCATCCATGACCTCAGCTTTCTGGATGTCACCTAGGCCTGACAGGTTTAGCCACAAGGCTCTCTCACCCGAAACCACCAAACCCATCACACGTCCACAGCCCTGGACTGCTCCTCTAGAGGAGCGCAGGATGAGATCATTCACCACACATATTTCATCCCATAAAACTGGGTTAGGTGCCCCAGAGTCCAGCTAATGACCCATTTCCTCCAAGATTTCTCCTTGATAAGCTGACAAGAGACAAGAGAGTAACCGCATTGAGGGAACACACAGATTGGCCAGCATATTTGTACATCCTCTGAAAAATGGATGCCGTGAGATGATCCGCTTTAGATGGGAGAGAGATGCTGGATGATGCTGACATGGATCTGCGGTTGGGGTGAAGGTGGTATGCCATTGAAGGCTCCACCGTTGGGGGTTCGGCCAGCCCCAAGCCCCCCATTCCATGCACCTCCAGTTTAGAGCATCCCTTTGTGGGGAGTTTGCTCTTAAATGGGCTAGACCAGTAACGGCTCATTTCTCTCATGCATGCTGGGACAGCCGGCAAGAGCTGCTTGGGTGGAGCGGAGGATAGTGGGAGCCTCTTACCATCATACAAGTCTCGTTCCACCCCTTCTGCCCCTTGGGCTGCAGGCCACTGAATGTTGAGCGTTGCCGCTGCTCGTCTGCAAACCTCGTACAGATCGGCGTCCCCCCTGTGATGCCATCCCAGTGCCGCTAGACGGCCCTAGAGTGTTGAGCTGGGAAGGTGGAATCCTCCTCCTCCTCTTCCATGTCCAAGTCGAGGAGGTCTGAGTTCGCATCGCCACCAGCCTCGTCATCACCCGCATCGAGTAGCCTGCTGTCCACCAGCCCCTTGAACAGAGGAGGTAGCGGGGGCTCCTCTTCCATCATATCCGCCCAGCCAGTGGAGGCTCTTGGCTGATGGTTGTCACCTGTATCAACAGGCGTGCCCGAGCCGAGGCCTGGGTCCCGGCCATTAGCCACTGCCACAATAAGCCTCCTTTCCCTTATCTTCTCCAGCATGGAGGAGCAGTGAGGGCATGTCTGCGGGTTAGCCAGCAATGCCTGGGTGTGAGCAGCGCCCATGCAAACTATGCACATAGGATGAGGGTCCTTGCCTGAAATGGAAGCCCCGCATGACGCCGGGCACAGGCGGGATGCAGCCTCTTTAGCCTTCGGTTCCGACCCGTCTGTCGGGGCAGGGGTGGAAGCCATAGCTGACAATCTGACTCATCACGTTAGTCTGAAAAAGCGTAGCAAGCTAGTTAGCAGGTGTAAGTGCAACTAAAGCTATATTACATATGTAGGGCAACTCGTCGTGACACGTTAGCTGCACCAAAGTAGCTCATTAGCAAAAAAATGCTAAATAAGCACAGGACAAGCTCGCCTCATTGCGTTAGCTTGAGCCACACTCGCTAATACTACTCCGCCAATGACAACCGAGTAGCAGTAGGAGCAGTTCGCCGTGACGGGTTGACTGTTCCTAGTGAAGTGTGACAAGTGCCTTGAAGCACTTACTCAGCTCAAATCCAGGCTGCTTTGGGACTGCATTCGGCGACGTATCCTGACGGTACGCCTGGGAACAGTTAAGCAGCTAACCAAAGATAGCCTGAAAATCGCTGAGGGAGCAAAGTGTAGTTTCTCACAGGAAGAAAGCGAGAATGAGTAGGAGGGGTTGGTTGGCCGTGCATATACTGGGTGGGTGGAGCCTGGGCATGGCTCAACCAGTCTGTCAGGGACATATGTGATGTCGTTGGAGCTTCCGTAGTTGGTCACGCCAGGGCGATTCCCATAGTGAAACACCGAACGAAGTTAGAAAAAGAACAAATGTTTATCAAGAGCTGCTGGAGCAAACGAACTGCAGATTGTGTTTAAGGTTAATGAGAATGTTCTGGAGTTTGCTGCAGAACCAGCCTGTGATTTATGTGCATAATCACAACTAACCAAAAACAGCAAATGCATAGCTAAGTGACATTCTTACTACAAGCATGGTGTAGCAATTATTACATATTAATTATGACCAATAAGATGTGATGATTCCATATAAATATGAAATATCAATCTGATTGATCTTTGAATGTTTAATCAGAAGATTCTAGGGTTCTTTGCTTCTTTAGTGACCATAAACACACTTCGTATTAATTCAGACAGAGTCAGTATATAGTTTATAAAATGAATTTAATTCTTTTTCCGAAACTAATAATTTATACATGACAAGATATGAATAATGAGATGTGATGTGGTGGATGCAGGGTATCTGCAGGTTTAAGGGAGCCAAATTTAAGACTTTTTAAGACATTTTTTAAGGCCAATTTGACCAAATTTAAGCTTTTTTTTAAATTCAAGCTATAATTTCCAGCTATTGCCTGGAATCGGTCCTAACCACGTCGCGAACGTGGGATTAGCCATCCAGTTACCATTAAACTTGCACCTCCCCATGGCGCAAGCTCCCACTAGCTTAACCAGCTAATGTGCTCATCTAAAAATATCCCCCTTTCACAACCAACTGAATGTGTACGGTTCCGCTTACGCCAACATCATACACAAAAAATGCTGAACACTAACTAGAAATTCACGAAAATGTCATAGAAATAAACTAATCTAGTTTATTGGGTCGTTGGTAATTTAAGACATTTGGAAACTGTATTTAAGGATTATTTGTCATTTTTAAGGATTTTCAAGGCCTTAAATTTGGAAAAGTAAATTTAAGACTTTTTAAGACTTTTTAAGGACTCGCGGATACCCTGTGGATGGGAGGTGTTGTGATGGAAGCTAGATGTTGTAGCAACCATTCTTTGTATCTGAGAGAAATTGTGAAATCTGGCTGTAAAATAATTTGTTGTTTGTTATAAACTAGAGAGTTGTTTATTACAAACAGCATCAGACACAATCTGTCGTGCCAAGTCTACGCACCCTTGGTGTGGAGGTTCTCGTTCGATCCGGGGGGTCGTGCGGGTCACTGCTGTTGGGTGAACTCTGATATCAAGAACCCGTAGATAATTCCTATATAGGACCCATCCAGTCTGAGATCCCTGAAGGTGAAGACCGAAAGCTGGAATGCTTGTTTGTGTCTAAGGTTGATGTTTGCTTGGCTCATAGAGAACCGGTTGTCTGGTATCAGCCGCAGCGTTGCAGAGAGGCTTTGACAGGAGGTCAAAGGAGAAGATGGTTTCAAAAATGCTTCTTTCCTGAAATGGCTGGTTCAAGGGTCAGCGAGAAACTGAATTAATTGGGAAGTAATTCTAGTTTTATTAAACTACTTTGTTACGATTTCTGGCCAAGTTTGGTCAATCAGAATTTGACACGTTTCTGAGTATTTACCAACATCCCTCAGAAAGCCACACCTTCCTTCAAATACAAAATTCTTAACCTTAAGGAGCATCTTATTGTAATGTGTATGAGTGTAAACAATGATTAACTTGTTAAATCAAACACATACTGATTTGTGATATAAATGGATCATTGTATGAACAATATTCAATTCAAATTAATTGACTTAAGCACAGATTATTCAAACATTTGATTTAAACATCTTCATTCATCGCATATGATTATTGTAAGCTTATGAGTTGTAAAATCATGGAGTCTTCACTTGTTCAGAGTGATGAACGTTGACCTGACTTTCACACAGTGAGTGCAAGAACCTTGGGTGAGAATGTATGTTTGTATGTTTTGTCTTCATGGTATGTAAGCAAGAACTGCAGAACCTTCTGGGTTTGGAGGGCCAAATAGAAAGTGGATTTATTTCTGTAGATGAAAGGTCACCAAGTTGGTCAATATATAGGTGAAAATTGACCCTTTGGTATGTTACAACGGACTCACACATTAAACCTGTTGCTGAGGTGGCAAGGATCCTCTCAGACCTGGAACTTATGTGCACTCTTTCTGAAAATGTGTCCCTATCTGACTTCAGTCAGCCTAAACGGGCAGCAGGTGGTTTGGTGTCAGTTCACCTGAAACGGATCTGCTTTTATTTTAGATGCTTTGCTGTTTTTGGGTGTCTGATAAACAGCGGATGGCTGATGTCTGCAGGATATGTGCTGCACAGGAAAAAAAAACCTTAGCTCTCTGACATTAACAGATGACCTTCGGAGGCAGCTTCCTGTAATTCTGTGTTTCTAAATGAGGAAATGATATAAATGGAATGAATGCATCTGTGTGAAAAATGTATTTGTGATGAACAGTTTGGTGACCTTGTTTTAGGCCAGGGGTAGGGAACCTATGGCTCGCGAGCCGTATGTGGCTCTTTTGATGACTGCATATGGCCCTCAGATAACTCACAGAAACCACAGTGTTAAACATAAAAAACATTCTCGTGCATTTTAACATCCGTCCATTTTCTACCGCACCTGTTTAAGCAGCACACTCACTCCCAGCGCGTCAAAAACAAACGCTTGGCCAGCCACCCTCCGTGCCAAACCCCTGACGCCAAAAGTGCCCTTATTCGTCACTTATGTATGAAAAGGGGTTTTTCGCCTTTCTGACTGCAGATCCTAATGGGCTCGACACACGGGAGGCGACATCGCCTCTCCTTCATTCATTTTCAATGAGACATG
Source organism: Nothobranchius furzeri (assembly GCF_043380555.1). Classification (NCBI taxonomy): domain Eukaryota; kingdom Metazoa; phylum Chordata; class Actinopteri; order Cyprinodontiformes; family Nothobranchiidae; genus Nothobranchius; species Nothobranchius furzeri. The sequence continues at coordinate 42,045,172 of NC_091749.1, forward strand.
CGCGACAACGCGATAATCGAAGGTCTCCCTACTACCAAGCGAAACGCGAAAAACATGAGCGTGAAATTTTGCGCTCGTGCACGTATCGTGCACAGGCGACCCAGCGACATGATCCCAGAAAGTTGAAACATTTTCAACTTTTCATCGCTGTCGCTCGGACGAGGACCAATCAACGGAGGTTTCATTCACTGACCAATGAGCGGACAGGATGCTCCATACATCTCCGAGCAAACATGGAGGAGAAGTTGATTATTATTATGTTTTATATAGTAAAATCAGAAGTAAGATTTCACATAACTCTAGCAGCACCTTGTGAAACATCACATCTACCACTTTATTAACTCTGAACCGCTTAAATAACCTCTAAATTACCTCCAACCTGACACAGCCAAACAAAACAACGGAAGTTTCGATTTCGCCATGGAACAGAACACGTAGACGGCTTTGCCGCTGGCCGCTGCCGTGGGTTGCCTCCCGTGTGTCAGGAAATAAAAGCGACGGCGACAAATTTAGCTGATTGCGGTCGTTTGTCGCCTCCCGTGTGTCGAGCCCATAATGCAGCGTAAAACTGACGCAATGGGATGCCTGCTGCTGTGGCACCGAACCAGCTCATTTAACCGCACCTAAACCTTAACGTTTTGCTATTTATAACCTTCCCCTCACCCTCATCCTAACCTTAACCCTCTTGCTACCTAAAATGTTACTCATACAGTTACCAAGGGTTTGTTTTCCATGTATTCTGACTATGAATTTTCAGATTTGCCGCCCAGGCTAGGGGAACGTTAGAACATACCATCTGGTGAGGGGGAGGTTACAAATACCCTCTACTTCTAACCTGCACCTTGGTAGCTGAAACCTCCCCCTCGCCTTACCTCGGTCCAAAAACAACTAATTTTATGTGGGAAACAAACGCTTGGTCACTGTTAAGGTAAAATGTTAGCTAGCAAGATGGTTAAGGTTAGGATAGGGGTGAGGGGAAGGCTAAATAACAAGAGGATAAGGTTCGGGTGCGGCACAATGAGCTCTCTGGTGCCCCGGCTGAGGACATCCCATCGCGTCAGTTTTACGCTGCATTGGAATCTGCAGTCAGAAAAGGGAAAATCCCTTTTTCATACTTAAGTGACGAAAAAGGGCGCTTTTGGCATCAATGAGCTAGAGGTGATGAGAAAATGTTGGTCTTATTTAAAATTGCACCCATTTAGTTGTATTCAGTGTTTAAAAAATATATATTTATACATATATGTATACTGTATATATATATATATATATATATATATATATATATATATATATATATATATATATATATATATAGCTCTCAGGGAAATACATTTCAAAATATTTGGCTTTCATGGCTCTCTCAGCCAGAAAGGTTCCTGACCCCGTTTTAGGCTGTGGTGAGGAATGAGATGCTGCACTGTCCTCTACTGATTATTATCTGTAATTACATAAAGATTCTCTTCAGACTATTTATTTTCTGTAAAATCCTCACAAAAGAGAATTAGTTATAGCTTATTTTTTAAATATATTTTTGTATTATTTTCACCATGTACAGTAATCATCCAAACATCGTGCTGATGTTTATTTACATCCTCTATGAATTATTTCTCTTTGTGAACGTCTCAGTTCTAATCGACAGGACCTTCACACTTCCATGTCCAGAAAGTGATGATCCTCCTCAGGCTGTGATTGGGTTTCTGGCATAAGGCCATCCTAATCTAGACAAAACCATCATCAATCACTTCCCTGAAATGTCAACTGGTGCCTCAGCACTAGTGTCTACTAGTGGATGATTATTGTCCTGCTCTGGTCATGTTATTGCATCATTTTAATATTTATATTTGCATTGCTTCTTTTCTTTTGTTGTTCTTGCTTGAATTTAAATCCAAATCAAAAGTCATTCATTAATTCACTCATAAGGTTGTGTTAAATATCTTTAAACTGAGATTAATTGACAATTTTTTAAACTTGCACATTTAAGTACATTTTTGGTTCTAATGCTAGCTGTAGAAGTATTGAGCACAATTTTAGGCTGATTTATGATACGTTTTATTAAGAAAAACAGAAGAAATACAATGTTTTAGCTTTTAAAACAGTATCAATAATTGTCATTATAAATATGGATGGTATACCCCAAAATAAGACAAAACACAGTTTCAACACAATAATTTACATTTACTTCTGAGTTAGAATATAGAAACTTACATTTTACTTAATGCACAACAAGACATATGGAAACACAAGATGAATACATAACAAAATAATACAAACGTACTTTTTACAGTCATGAGATAATAAATGAATGAGAGCGTATATGCGTGTGAGGTGGTTAAAAACAACAGGAAATTAAAAGTGTGAGTGTGTCTTCCAGTTTCCTCTCTGTCTGTGTAAGAACCTCATGCTGAGGCTCTCAGCCCCCTGAGGATGCTCCACAGGCTGCTGGGAAAGGTTGTTGGTCTGTGGGAGGCAGTCCAAGGTCAAGCCCTCGTGGGTGCAAACGGAGTACTGAGACAGCAGTGTCACCAAGATGGATTTCATCATCACCATGGCGATGTGCTTACCCACACAGGCCCGAGGCCCTGAACCGAACGGCTGGAAGTATCGACGAGGAGCCTGTATGTAGGAGAGATCAGAGTGGAGTTAAAAACCAGGAAAGAGTGGCTCTAAATGGTTAAAACAGAGTTAGCCTTTTGTTTCAGGATTGTGTGGATGTGAGTTAAACACAGATAATGTACACAGTTTTATTCAGTTTCATAAAATAGCATCATTTCCCCCAATCAAATTTTTTTCAAAGAGAGAATAATAAATACAAACTAAACAATCAATTTTAAAATCCTTTCTGCTCACATTTCTTTGGAAGTTCTCCAGATTGAATTCATCTGCTTTTTGGAAAAACTCCGTCCGATGCATGCGACCCGTGTTCAGGATAATGTTTGTGCCCTTTGGTACCCTGTAGCCGTCTATGATGTCATCAGAAAGAGCTTGACGCATAGTGAAGTCCACCACCGGGTGGAAGCGCAGACATTCGTTGATGAAGCTCTCCAACACCTGCAGCTTCTGAAGGTCCCCGTTCTGAAGCTCTTCTCCTGATGGAGGAAAGATCTCAGTTCATCACTGAGCTAAATGCTGCATCCATGAAGGGAAATTCTGTAGAGGGTTGTGTTTTACTGGTATGAAGCAGCTATTTAAAACATTTAAAACAATAAAAATAAACCACATCAACAATATGCAGCTTTAAAACTTTAAAGCTGGGAAGCGCAGCTGCCTCTCAAACGACCCCCTGCAATGACGAACAGTTCCCCGTCTGTATCTGTTTTTGTTCTCTGACTTGCTCACCTACGACTGTGTCTATCTCCTGCAGCAGCTGCAGCTCCACGTCTGGATTCTGTTTGAGGAGCAGAAGCATAAAGAAGAGGCTGATGGACAAAGTGTCTGGTGCTGCGATCACCATCTCCAATACACACTGCTTCACGTTCTCAGCAGACAGCTCGCCATGGTTCTGAAAACACACCCAAATGTTCCAAATCCAGATTTTTAAAATAGAAAAACATGCTGCTGCCTTTGAACATAAATGAGACAAATGTCATAGAACTAAAGAAAAATGCAAACGCTGAAATGTTTTCTCACTTGTGCAAATATGAGATCTGCTGCAAAATTAATGCTGTCCAGCTTATCTGCCTGCTCCATGTCTCTCCTCTTCTGCTCCACAAGTTTTCCAATTGCATCTTGTAGTTCCTGGCTGTAAAATAAAATATTCTGAATGAAATATTCATTTCTATAAAAACACCCCTAAAACATGTTCAGGGTATAAAACCAGAATCACTCACGCTGCTGCCTTGTGCCTGTGGCGAATCCAGCTAATCTTAAAGTAGATGTCAGGTTTGATCAGCACAGTCTGCCACGTATCAAAGTACTTCTGAATCTTTAGCAGCAGCTCTTTCTCTGCAAACAAAACAATCAGAATGACTGAACAACCTTGGAAGTGTAGCACCTTGATTGTTTTTGCATTGCTGAAATACGAAAACCTGCAGAACCTAATTCTATTCACCATCGACTGGAACACCCAGGAAGAGCCTGTTGGAGATGTCGACCACGGTGCAGCGCAGCAAACTGAGGACGTCCACATGTGTCAAACTGTCCAGCTTGTCCAGGTGAGTCTGTGTGGAGGAGATGCAAACTTCCACTGTCTGCTGCAAATTTGGACCTGTTAGGGCTAAAAGGGAAAATGTATTATTATTACTTGTGCTGCTTAAAACCTTCATCTGTGCTTAGATGTGGTTTAAGATGTCAACCTTTAGCAAAGTACGTGCGTATCTTTTTCCACAGAGCAACGTTGTTGTTGAAGATGATGCCTCTCTCATGCATCCCAATGCAGCTGAGGCCCTGCTTGCTCCCAAACCGTGACGTGTAATTTCCATTCCTGAGAACATGATGGACTGCTGATGCCCTAAACAGAAAACAGCCTTTTGTTTCATACTTTGACAGTTTTAGTAACTCTGTTATCAACAGAGGCAACCGACCTGCTGAGAATCAGGGTCTCCTCTCCATTTATCCAAACTCTGACGATGTCTCCATACTTCTGGTTGTAGTAGTTGCTCGCCGTGCCGATACCAGTCCAGATAAATCTCAGATAGGACAGAAGTGGCCCCAATCCCAGACAGAAAGACGGACCTGGTGTGGTAATTGATAACAAACATTATTTCGCTTGTATTAAACTCAGGTCCAAGGTTAAACATGCTAAACCCACCTGGTACAGTCTTCTTGTCTGTGTGACTCCAGGCGACCAGCAGTAGACACACAAGCACCAAGAGGGTCCTCGTTGCCATGGGGATCCCAGGCGATGGGTTTTCAGTGGAATTTGAGGACATGGAGACCAGGTTTGCCACTGCATCATCAAACCCTACTGGTGTCATGGTCCGTCCACAGCCAGAGATCAAATCCATAGGAAGGCTAAATAATCGGCACGCCGCTCCTCCAACCCGATGAGGGAAAATAATGGAAGCTGTCTGAGTTTGGTCTTTATAAGCAATCTGATCTGGTTACAAGCCAGGTCAGGGTAATGCACAAGCCACAACATAGAGGCAAAATGGTAAACAAAACACAAGACCTTGAGAAGCTGGATTCGTGCCCGTGCCCTTGAGTGTACAGAGGCTGCATTTTGGTGTGAGCTTGTGTTTGACATTCTGATAACAAGAAGCACGGCACATTCTTTAACCATCAAAGAAGTCTGACTGTAAATCCTTCCCCTCACAGCTGGCTGGTGAGCACGAGCCCTCTGAGTTATCAGAATTATTAAACATGCTTTATCTCTCCCGTGAAGACTTATTCTGCTTCTCACGCAGTGCTTATGCAAAGTTTATTATCATTTCATTAAAGCAAGGAATAAGTTCAATTGTTTAGGCTGTTGGAGATTACTCTTTGGTTTTAACCAAAACATTTTAGAGCTTTGTTGTGAGGTTCTCTTTGGTTTGTTGTATTCTTTATCATTTGATACAATCCATATAATCAGAACGTTGGCTTTCTATCGTCTGTTGTGTCTCCCAACTCACCATCGTCCATCCCTGAAAATGAGACATCATTTATGCTGCATCCTTCTTTGAAAAGATCAAAGATTAAAATAAAAAATAAAAACTAGGAAAGAGAGTTCAGTTTTCACATTTTTACAGTGTGTTACACAGATTGAGGTATCCAACAACATTAAGGCTCCCTCACACATAAAACCAATATTTTATTAACATGTAACTAAAGATCTTTGTTCCTGTTGTTTCTCTTGAGGTCATGTTCAACCACAGCAACCATTTCCCTTCAGAATAAGTTTATTGTTCTGATATTCTTGCAAAAAATGTCAAGTGTCAAAATTCAGCTAATTTGTTTCAAGGTATGACACTAAAAGTTTAAAATAATCAAATATATTGAGTAGATAAAACTAATAATTAAAAAATGTTTTTAGAACTCAAGCTTGTTCAACCTTTTCCTTGTTTTAAGTACATAGAACTCAAAAGCTTTAATTAAACTATTTCTTTTTTAAGTAATCATAACTTAAATTAATCAATAAACGACAACTTAAATTTAATGAGTACTATTAACCAAATTGATTGAATTATTATTTTGTTTCTATATTATTCCATTCATCTTTACGTCAACCCTAAAGTGTGTCTGATAAACTGACTTGTATATTATTTTAAATATTTGTGGATTTACAAGAAAAACAACCACAAACTAGCAATTTTGTTGGATTTCAGGAACAATAAACAACTGGTGGGGGAGGTGCATTGTGGGTAGTCATGTTTTCAGTTATTTAGCTCTATTTTGGGGTGTTTATGCATGTTTATTGTGGATGATTGTTGTTCTCAGTTATTATTTCGTTCTGTGGTGCAGATGTGGTGTTACTTTTTGTATCATGTTGGCACCATAAGTGAGGAGGTTGGTCAAAGTAATGCTGTACGGCTGTGCCGTCCCATTGTTAATACTGTGGTTGTTCACACCAGATGCTCTTGACTTGACTTTGAGTGTTCCACTTTTATTGGCTGTTAGCATTTATGGGTGTGTGAGTCATGATTTGGTGTTAGTTACTGCCTTCACCAGCCTGCCACATTGTCATTTTTAAGTAAATTCAACTTATTTGGATTAGGGTTTAATAGGCCCATTTAGAGTTCCTATAATTTATAATATTTAAGTTAGTAAAAACATGTAATAAAGTTCAAATAAAATAAAATACGCAAGTTAAACTTTGTAAGTTGCTACTAAGCTATAGGTTGTGTCAGGCGTGCTGGAGTGTGAAGCAGAGGTGAGGATCCACACTCGGGTGAAGAAGGTAGACAATCAGACATGAACGGTTAAAGGTTTTAATAATAAACACACTGACACTGAAACAATGATCCAACATGAGATACAGAACTGAAGGGTTTTAAATACAAGAGGGCTGGGAGCTTGGGTGATTGGAAAACGAGAGGCAGGTGGGAGCAATTAACAGAGACACATGGCTGAACCAAACGAGGAGACAGGACAGGGTGTGACAGTACCCCCACCCCCCCACCCCCCCACCCCAGATGCCCACAGGAACACGGAGCAGGGTGGGAGGAGGGGGACCCGGAGGGAGGGCCAAGAGGGACCGAGGGACCGATGGAGAGGAGGCAGGGACCAGTAGAGTCAGGGGCCTGCGTCTGGGGCAGAGGAGGAGGTGACAATGGGCTCTTGGGGGCCTGCGTCTGCAGCAGAGGAGGAGGCGACGACGGGCTCTTGGGGGCCTGCGTCTGCGGCAGAGAAGGAGGCGACGACGGGCTCTTGGGGGCCTGCATCTGCGGCAGAGGAGGAGGCGACGGCGGGCTCCTGGGGACCTGCGTCTGGCGAGAGCGGGACTGGCGGTGACCGGAGGCAGAGACACTGGAGGAGATGTCCTTGACTTTTGGACTGCAGGTGGCGGCGTCGACCTCTGGGCCGGAGGAGATGGCGTCGACCACGGGACTAGAGACGGCGTCGACCACGGGACTGGAGACGGCGTCGACCACGGGACTGGAGAAGGCGTCGACCACGGGACTGGAGACGGTGTCGACCACAGGACTGGAAATGGGGTCATTGGACTGGAGGGAGCGTCGACCTCTGGACTGGAGGGAGCGTCGACCTCTGGCCTGGAGGGAGCGTCGACTTCTGGACACGAGGGAGCGTCGACCTCTGGACTGGAGGGAGCGTCGACCTCTGGCCTGGAGGGAGCGTCGACTTCTGGACACGAGGGAGCGTCGACCTCTGGACACGAGGGAGCGTCGACCTCTGGATACGAGGGGGCATCGACCTCTGGACACGAGGGAGCGTCAACCTCTGGAGTGGATGAGGCGTCAACCTCTGGGGTGGATGAGGCGTCGACCTCTGGGGTGGATGAGGCGTCGACCTCTGGGGTGGATGAGGCGTCGACCTCTGGAGTGGATGAGGCGTCGTTCTCTGGAGTGGATGAGGCGTCGACCTCTGGAGTGGATGAGGCATCAACCTCTGGAGTGGATGACGTGTCGACTTCAGAACACGAGGAGGCGTCGATTTCAGAACACGAGGAGGTGTCGACTTCGGAACACAAGGAGGCTTCGACCACAGGACTGGAAGAGGCGTCGACCACAAGACTGGAAGAGGCGTCGACCACAGGACTGGACGAGGCGTCGACCACAGGACTGGACGAGGCGTCGACCACAGGACTGGACGAGGCATCGACCACAGGACTGGACGAGGCATCGACCACAGGACTGGACGAGGTGTCGACTTCAGGACTGGAAGGGCATCGACTTCAGGACTGGGGGCGTCGACCTCCATTGACTTCTGGTCCGGGGGCGTCGACTTCTGGTGCGGAGGCGTCGACTTCTGGACTGTCGACTTCGACTTCTGGTCCGGGGGCATCGACTTCTGGTCTGGGGGTGTTGACTTTTGGTCCGGGAGCATCGGCTTCTGGACCATCGACTTCTGGACCGTCGGCTTCTGATCCGGGGGCGTCGACTTCTGGTCCGGGGGCGTCGACTTCTGGTCCATCGGCTTCTGGACCGTCGGCCTCTGAACCGCCGGCCTCTGGACCGCCGGCTTCTGAACCGTCGGCTTCTGGACCATCGGCTTCTGGAGTGGAGGAGGAGTTGCTGCAGACGGGACCGTTTGGACAGACTGGACCGGATGCGGTGCGAACTCCGGGACTACCGCTGGAACAGGATGCGGTGCGACCTCCGGGACCACCGCTGGAACTGGATGCGGTGCGACCTCCGGGACCACCGCTGGGACTGGAGCTGACTGAACTGGTGGTGCTGGAAACTGGGAGAGCAGGGAGGATAGAGTGTCCAGCTGGAGCTCCTGGAGACTGAGGCTATGATGGAGTTGGGCCAGCTCAGCTCGGAGACCGGCGAGCTCTGCTGGGTGGACTGCAGGCTCGATCCTTTGGTCCTGTGACGAGGGAGCTGCTGACTGGACCGACACCTTCTCCTGGTGATTCAGGGAGGATAGGGTGCCCAGCAGGAACTCCTGGAGACTGACAAGCTGACGGATCCGGCCGAGCTCCGCCTGGAGACCGGCGAGCTCTGTCAGCTGGGCTGTAGGCGTGGTTCCTCTGCCTGCAGATGACGGAGGCGCTGATTGGACCGGAGGCGGGACTGCTGGTCTGACTGACGGCGGGTCCAAGCTGGTGCGCCGAGCCGGGGCAGAGGCGAGCTCACGGCTCCGTCCTCGGACACAGGGTTGCGGTGGAGCCCGGCATCCTTCCCCACGCCGTGGCCAACTCCGGGGGAGCACTCAGCCAGTCTGGTGCCCACTTAGCAGGAGCGGTCTGGGAGCGTCTCCCGGTCCAACCTCTCATCTTGCTCCGGGAAGGTGGAGGGGATCGCCGAGGCTGAAGTTCGGTGACGGCGTCTGCGGCAAGGTGACGCCGGAGGAGGAGAAGCTGGCCGGTGGTCCGAGGAGAGGAATTGGACCAGGCACTCCCAGGGGAGAATCTCCCCGCTGGATCCTTTAGTGGGTTGGATCATTCTGTCAGGCGTGCTGGAGTGTGAAGCCGAGGTGAGGATCCACACGCGGGTGAAGAAGGTAGGCAATCAGACATGAACGGTTAAAGGAGCATGGGGCAGGATGAAGAAACAAAACTCATTAGCGACGCACTCGGCGCTGTGAGTAACTGCAGCCCGGCAAGAGCGCGCGCACAAACTCTTCACTAGAAAAAAAAAAGTTTCAGTGACGTACGGCCAGAGCGCGGCTCGAACAAGGCACCGTGTCGAGCGATGAAGTAAGTAACAGTGTTACTTTAGTCTAATATTTGTAAAATTCCATGACACTCGTGATGTAAAGCAAGTGCTCCTTCCTATGAAATATTCATAAGCCAGTTTTGTGACTGGCGAGCAAGACAGTAACATGATGCTACTTTATTAGCATAAGGCTTTGTGGCTGCAGGTGATTTCTGATGTTTTTAGACAAATTACAGTTATTATTTTGCACTAAGCTTACTAACAAGCTAATGTTATTGTTTATACATCATGTAAGAACATCCAATTTCAAGTCACTGACATCATTTGTGAAACCAATTTCATTACAGGACAGGCATCACAACAATGTAAATAAGAACATAAATATCAATGTTTAGCTCAAAAAATGCATAAAAAATCATAATATCAACAAGACCTACTGTACACGGTAATACAGTCATTTTTATCATTACTGTCATTGATTTTCAGGAATTCACATTGGAAGGAAAGGGCAGTACTGGAAAGAGGAGAGGAAAAGGTTGCTCCGAGGGTCGGGGAAGGACACGCTCAAGGGGTGAGGGCAGCAGGTTGAGGTCCAGAGCTCCTTCAAGAAGACCAGGGCACCGGGGTAGGCAGCGAACAGCTTTCAGAGAAGAGGACCGAGACCGGCTTGCACAGCTGAGAGCTGCCAGTATAGCTGAGATGCAGGTTGGTTGTAGCCATTTGTGTAAAAAAAAAAATTAAATAATAGAGAGATGCCAAAAACGAAAACACTCAATGGAGATATGAATCTAGTCATGTAAACATATGCTCTTTAATTTCTAGACAGCTTTACAACACCTGAGCCAGGAGGAGAGAGATTATATTCTCGAGAGAGTGGTGACCCGTCTTCCAGGGGTGATGCTGGATATCCTGGAGTTTCGGCAAGAGACGCCAGGACACCATCTTCCTGACTGAGGGCACCCTAACCCAAAAGTCCAAACCGTTTATCTATAACTACAGTAGCTCCAAAACAGCACAATACCTCAAAATAACTTTAGCTGAAGACAGCATTTTCACCCAAAAATAAACAAACAGTTTGTGCCATATATTTATTTTTATTTATGTACAAAAAAGTTCTGTTATTTGCATTTGTACATAGTATTTTTTCTTAATTTCTAATAAATCTGTGTGCATGAAAGAAGTCATTCCTGTCTTTTGATGCTTCACGTAGCTGGGGCCTTTATGGAGAGAGGAGAACAGCAGCATTAGATCATACATAGATTACATGAGAATGCAATTCTGGAAACTCTCCAGTTCTGAAGTTGACCTGTAAAAAAAAAAAAAAAAGCTACAACTTTATAGATTATTAGGAATCACACTTTTGATTGCCTTTTCACCCACAATTGTCATTTCTATATGTAAATTGTCAGCTTTGATATTGACAATTTAGCTTTTTTGCTTATGAAAATGTTATTAATATACCTAAAGGTCAGATACTTGGTAACATCCTTCAACCAGCGTCTGTTGAACATGATTCGTTGAAGAGTCTTGTGTGGTGGAGATCATGGTACCATGAGCTCTTTATCACTGGTCGTTGCATCAAGTGGTCCATGGTCACATTTGCCACGGGTCCATTCATGCTTCCCTGTGACATGGTGAAGCACACCCACCCACATGTCCTAACAGAAAAAATAAGTTTTATTTGAAAACTTTACATGTGACAGAAGCGCTCACCAACAGAAACACGAGAGCTGGCACTATTATGAAAAGAAAGGTAATTATGTCAATGTGCATTGTTGTCTTGTTGTCCAAAAGATGTCACAATACTTACATTAAACATATCACGATGTTGTGCTTTCTGGCAAATGTACCAAAATTGGTTGAAGATGTCATTCAGCCACACAAGTAGGATGGAAATTCCCTTTAGGATCCCAGCCTGTGAACAAGGATAAAACAACAATTCCATCTTTTAGTTCTTTTTAAAACATAGAAGGGTTTTATTTACCTGCAACGTTTTGCTTGCGGCTGCAAACTTCGTCAGCCTGACAAAGTTTTCATAACAGTTCTATTCTGTTATGAAAACAATAAATAGAAGTAGAATTAATATATTGTTTTAAGACTTTGGAGTTAAAAAAAAGAGTGTAGATAAGAAGACATTGCAACTCACACACTGTTGAGTACGTTGTTTGCTTGGTCCTCATCAATTTGGACTGCATCCGTAGCTAGATCCATGGATTTGAAACTACAGACAACACAATAATATTTGTTGTACGTAAAGATAAATACTGGAACTTACCTGAAATGGTACTGATTCTAAAGAGATAAATGTGGAGCCTAATACATCTGTCATTAATTCTTTCTGCAAATAACAACAATCTGCCGTGAATCGACACTTCACAACATAAATAAATATATATATATATAATGACCTATATTTGCTTATCTATTGTGTTTTTATCTTTTTGCACATAGTACAGCAGTAATTTCCTGCATATATGGCAAGACTTCTCATGAACAAATTTACCTTTCTTCAAAAGGATCCAAATCTTGGTCATCAGCTAAGGCCTCAACACCAGCCATTAGAAAATCTTCCCTGTAAAGATAATGTCAGAAGTGTTTGGTGGTGTGATGTTAGTTCTGAACCAAGTGTGGATATGCAAGGTGTAATTTAATGTATGAAATATCATAGCACAAAAACGTGAATATTTGTTTTACAGAAAAGATACTAACCCCTCAGACACAGGTTCAATTGGAGATAATCGATGCGACATTTTAGCTGCTGTTCTCTTACTGGGTGTCGAGGTTGACTGCACATAACCTCCCTGAATTGCAGTTTCAGGAGCCTGCTTCTTCCGGTAGCTGGAAAACACATTTTTAAACAAAAATGTCAACAAGTTGGTTGAGACTCTACACCTTCTGTTTACATAGATCAATAATGGCTAAGCATCTTTACCTGTGGCACAACTAGTAATATGAAAATGCATGTCAGTTCAAAAAAATTATTTATCATTTTCACAAACATATTTTATTCTGACCTACATTCAACAGGACAAATTTAGAAAAATAAACACAAACTTCTGCACAACTTTACTTTTAGTAAAACATGTAGTAATGGCTGACTAGTTATTTACTCTTTTGTAGCACAGCACTAACGTTAGGAAAAGATATTCCAATGGGGTTCTGTTACACAAACCCCAAGAATAACATTATCTACTGAAGTAACAGTCCTGCTTAGAGGTTGGACTGTAGATCAAATATGACATAATTCTAAAGACTCATCTTTGGTTTGGAAAATGTCCGTTCTCTTCTGTGGTACATAGAAACTGAAGCGTGATCACAGCTAACATGCTACCGCACGCTAGCTCTCTCCAACTGATCGGTGACGTCATATAATCAAATCAAGCTCTGTTTACTTTTCTCGTCAGAATAAACGGAGCACCCATTTATCTCCAAAATCATGCGGTGTGTCGTCCACAAAACGTAGAAGTGATCTGATTACTCTGTAACGGAATAGAGTGATGTAACTATCTAGAGTTGTATTTTAATACACTGTAAGTAGATCACATGTAATAATCAGAAGATGGGCTGTTTTTATCATCAGGGAGTTTAATTAAACACTCTGTATTGACTTTGAGACAAGAAAAGAGAGAGAGTTGGGATCGTTTAAGAATCTTTAATTTCTTAACTATGAATTCTTAACAATCTACCAGGACTAACTCTGTGATGGATGAAAATGGATTTGGATGTTGTGTTGGTGCGTGTGTGTGTGTGTGTGTGTGTGTGTGGTTGGTTCAGACTCCTTAGGCTGACGTCATTGAATCTGGTAGTCTTTGTTATGAGTAGATATCACGAGGCTTATAAAGTGATGACATGAGCTGCTATTTTGCCGTGTACGTACCCAGTGGGGGGCCTCCCAGGTAGATCAGGAAATGCCAGGTCCAAGAACCTCGGATGTGTACTGGAGCTGTTCGAAGCAGCGGTCGCAGCACGTCAAAGCCCGTCTGAAGGGTCGACCCCGGTACCAATCGGCAGTGTCAGCAGGTGCTCTTATTTTGAAAGGATGTCGTCTGGTTGTTAAACGACGAAAATCGTCACAGTTCTTAGTTTAAAGAAGAAAACGCATCTGGCCAGGCTGTGCTTCTCTTTGGGATGATGGTGAATAGAACTGAAGTCAAAATGGAACTGGCTTAAAATGGCATTGCCTTGTTTTATATCTCTGAATTGTTGATAAGTTTTAGTAAAGCGGATTGGACACTTTAAGTCAACAAGCCAGATTCTCTTGCGGCAGCCGAAAGCTCTGATTGGTTGGAACAATGTGTCATGCGTTTCTATGGAGATGAGGGTCAGTCTGTCTGTGCCGTAGTCCTGTTTTCATTAAACACATAAATCATGACATCTTTATTCCACAGATCATTCACTTGATTATTATTGATCAACATCTGGTTCGACTAGCTTTAATCACAAATTAAGTACTTTGATTATTGAAAAGCGTTCTTCTTCTCCTTCTGGCTCTTCTCCTGGAATGTAAACAGTCTGAGGAACACCCGACCTTGGCGTTTTCTACACAGGTGTTACTGTGTACAGGGGCAGCTGTGTGGAGCTGAAAATAATGAACTTCATAACCTTACAACTCCTTAGTTGCTTTTAGCTTTTTCAAACTGATCAGGAAGCCATATGCTAAACACCGTTAGCTTAGATAAGTTTCTTGTTCATCTGCACAAAGATTTGTTAGATTACCTAAATCCGCATTATCTAAACCCATAGGTTTTATTTTATTTTCTTAAACTGTGCAGATACAGCTCTGATATGTTTACCTACTCGTTACTGAAACCTACAGCAGACATAAGGAGACCAGCTAATACAACACTTACCTGCTCACTAGAAAATGCGCCATGTCCGCATCCTTTTCAGGCCCAAATTGAGTTGAACCAGCCTCATTCTTCCAGAGCGTACCCAATACATATTCGGGTCCCTGACCGATTTTTATATTTTCTTTTTGACTCTCGAGATGCCGCTGATAAAACCTTCTTTGTGCCACTCTTTAGTGGGCTTTGCTAGAAACCATTTCCAGGGTTCTTCCTCTTCTGTTTGAGGTTTGAACGTGGCTAGTAGTGAAAGACGCATTACCGCCACCTAGCAAGCTTCCAAATGTTTTTCCGGGTTTGAACCTAGTCGAGAATGCGCTTGAAGTGTCAATTAACGTCGCATCCATAAAACAGCGCGGGAAATTCGGATCAGAAATGTTTTGCATTTTGCAGCACACAGCCTGATTAACAAAATGGAATGATAAACTGGTTTCATCATTCTTTTTAGTTTAAAATGCTTCATCACCCATAAGCTTCACAAGAATGAACATGAATCCTATTTACTTCTTGTTTTTGGACAATTCCTGCCCCAAGCTCCTTTAAAGGCTTTAATAATAAACACGCTGACACTGAAACAATGACCCAACACGAGACACAGAACTGAAGGGGTTTAAATACGAGAGGGCTGAGAGCTTGGGTGATTGGAAAACGAGAAGCAGGTGGGAGCAGTTAACAGAGACACATGGCTGAACCAAACGGGGAGACAGGACAGGGTGTGACAGGTTGGAGGTAGTTAAATGCTTTGATTTTATTGAGGTCATATTTTTTAAGTTATGGTAAACATAAAGTTTTTAGATAAGTTAAATTAAAAATTATTAGGTAATCAGTTTCCTCATAAATTTTGAGTTCAGTGAACTTATTCGGGGTTACAGTGAAAAGAAGAAACAATCTTTTATATAGCGCCTCTCAAGATGAAAATCATGAAGCGCTTCACAAGAAAAATAAATAAATAAAGGATTAAAAATAATTTAAAAAGTATAATAAAAATTTATTTTCAATTGTGATTAAAATATGTAAAGAAAGGGAAAGAGAAAATGAATAGAAAATAGGTAATCAGAGGATCCTGAGAAAGACAAAATAGGTAGAGAGAGCAGATGAAGGAGAGGGTGGTGATGAAGGCCATACCAAAGCCAACTTGAACAAGTGAGTCTTCAGCTGCTTTTTAAAGGAGACCACTGAGTCCACTGATCTCAGGCTCAGGGGGAGAGAGGTCCAGAGTCTGGGGGGGCCACAGCAGCAAATGATCTGTCACCTTTGGTCTTTAGCCTGGTGCGCTGCACAACCAGTAGGCTTTGATCACTGGACCTCAGGGACCTGCTGGGGGTGTAGGGACTAAGATCACCAATGTAAGATGGTGCTTGTCCATGTAAGGCCCTATAGACCAGAACCAGAATCTTGAAATGAACCCTGAAGTTAACTGGCAGCGAATGAAGCTGGAGGAGAAGCGGGGTGATGTGGGTGTGTTTGGAGGACTTGGTCAGAAGCCGAGTACAGGCATTCTGAACCACCTGTAGACGGTTCAGGGAGGTTCTGCTCAGACTATTTATTGTTATTTTGTGACAGATTTCTTAAAAATAAATATTAATTGTCCTAACCCTAAATGAATAAAGTACATTTTTTTTTATCTTAACTTTCTCTGAGCACTTTTTTTCATTGAGACAAACCACACACTCCCTTTGCCTTTTGGCTTTTGTCTCTGCCTTTGCTGTATTTTCTCCTTCTGCATAAAGAACCCTGTCAGTTTGTTCGTCGCCCACAGTCCAGCTGAGGAATGTGAGCTGTTTAAAGGGTGGACTGTGTGCCGGGGCCCTGCCACAATGACCGAGGCCTGTATGATAACTCAGACCCAGATCGCTCCGCATGATTAAGCAGCAACAACCGCTCTGTAACCTCAGCTCTGGACTCAGTGTTATGGCCAACCACATCTTTGTTTTACAAAAAAAATAATAATAATAAATAAAAAACAAACAAACAGAAAAGAGCAGGAAAACATCAGAATATTAATTTTGTTCAAGCAAATGTATTAGGTCTAAGTTTGCAATCTACTCTGTGAAAACCACCTAGGTTACGCCACCATAAAATAACTTTTTTCAGCTTCAGAATCATTTGCTGGATAAATAATCATGTATAAAACTGATCAATCATAAATTAGATCTGTCACTTAAACCATGGGAGAAGGCTTTCTTGAGCAGCCTTGAAAAACGTATCTTCCTTTCAAATGTTTAAAGAGCATGCTTTGTTGGTAACAAGATATGAAAACAGCAACAGGGGGGTTTGGAGAAGCTCTCATCTAAAACATCACTACATAGATGCTGTACAGAGAGTACCTTTAAGGTTTTCCTCCTACATAATAAATTCCTCTTATATAACACATCAGCTCATCCTCAGTGCCTTTCTCTGTTCAGAAACTTCTTTATCACTGAACTAACTTGCTCTATCTTAATGTTTTTGGGTCTCATTTCTTTGATTTCATGAAGGGCCTGTTATATTAGGTCTTTTTTGTTGTGACTTTCCTGAAGTGTACCAGTCAACTACTAATAAAATTTTAGCTTGTGAAAAGTTGAGGGGAAGGAGAAATCTGTTTGAAGATGTGCCCGGGACGTTTTGGAGCAGAAG